>NC_063189.1:20413729-20451229 GCF_017589495.1 Alosa alosa
AATGATTTAGGCACAGGTGGACTCCAATCAAGTTGTAGAAGCATCTCAAGGACCATTGATAGAAGTAGGATCCACCAGAGCTCAATTACAAGCATCATAACAAAAGGTCTGAATTCTTATGTAATGGAATGTTTCAGTCTTTTATTTTATATAAATTTATAAACCACTCCAATCAACTGTTTTTGTTTGTGGAGTATTGTGTGTAGATTGATGACAAAAAAATTAATTGAATCCATTTTAAAATGAGTCTGAAACATAAGCATGCACTGTATTCTACACACACACACACACACACACACACACACACACACACACACACACACACACACTCACCTTCTGGTTCTTGTAGTAGGGGTCAATATCCTCCAGGGGCGCCCCCACCAGCCCCATGGGGATGTCTCCGAAGATGCGGGGCAGGCCCTTGCCAGCCTCCAGGTCGGCGCGGGGCTTGGGCGCCTCGACGTCACCCAGGTCCTCCTGGTAGTCCTTGGCACGTTTGGCCTGCTCCTGCTGGACCCGCTGCTCGATTGCGGCCAGGGACTCGCGCGTGAAGCGCCGCAGGCTCTCCTGTCCCGACGGTAGGAGCACGGCCGCCATCTTCTCATCCTGTTAGCCGCCGCTGGCGGGCCTCGGGCTACTCACAGCTGGACACACAGGGGAGAGAGAAAGAGAGTTAGAGAGAGAGAGTTACAGTAGTGAGTTAGTTATTTCTACAGTATAGCACTATTGCTGAAGCTATTACGATCCTTTTAGTAGCATTTACCATTTATACATTTATTTATTTTTTCCTTTCATTATTTAATTTTATCTTGTTGATTATTAACATTGTTGCCAAAGCCACAATGACTTTATTCATTCATGCCAATAAAGCCCCATTTGATTTGATTTGATTTGAGAGTTAGAGGAGGGAGAGAGAAAGTTAGAGGGAGAGAGAGGCAGGAGAGGGAGAAAGACAGAGAGGGAGAGAGAGAGAAAGAGACAGAGAGGAAGAGAGAGATAGAGAGAGGCAGGAGAGGGAGAGAGACAGAGAGGGAGAGAGGAGAGAGAGAGTTAGAGGACAGTGATAGAGAGGGAGAGAGAGAAAAAGACAGGGAAAGTTAGAAGAGAAAGGGAGAGATAGAGAAAGAGAGAGAGGGAGAGTTAGAAGACAGAGAGACAGGGGGAGTTAGCAGAGTTAGAATTTTGACTTTTACGTTACCTTTATCAGTCAAAAAGAAACTGACCAAACATTTTTTTTTTTCATTGTGAAATCACTCAATACATCTATCCATTTCGAAATGTTCCATTTTGCACGGAGACTCAAAGCTGAACATATTCTAAATAGAATATACTGCAGTGAGAGTGAAAACATTTCTTTAGACAAAACAAAGCATCCCTTCACAGACCCGGCGTCATTTTCATTAAATAAACCCATTATCAACACATTCTTTACAGTACATCATAGTCAAGCAATAATGCTCAAATCTCATTATGTAAATGTAGCCCTCATCCTCACTCTTCCTCGTCCTCTCATTGTAATGTTGGTTACTTTCCATTTCTGTTGAGGACACATAAACTCACTTGTTGTCTTCTACAGTGCTCAGGCTTGGTAGGTGAGTTTACAGCTATGCTCCGAAGAACACCTGATGGCTGTGCTTGATCAATTGGGTGATGAGCGTAGCATTTTGAAAGGCAGTCATGAAATGGCAGGGAAGTGGTATAAGTTTTTGAGTAGAAAAGGGTGTTCAGTGTTTTGCAACTTGCAAGTGTGTGAGGCTGACAATGTGCTTATAGTGTATTTTTATATCTGTGTGTGTGTGTGTGTGTGTGTGTGTGTGTGTGTGTGTGTGTGTGTTCGTGTGTGTGTGTGTGTGTGTGTGTGTGTGTGTGTGTGTGTGTCTGTGTGTGTGTGTGTCTGTGTGTGTGGCTGACAATGTGCTTATAGATATAACCTCAATCCCAAAACTCCCCAAAGAACCTTTTCATAAAGACACACTCCTGACTCTGCTATTTGGTTCCTCTAAGACTGCTACAACAGAAACAGATTAAAAAATAAACATAGGACCAGGACCAAAAAGGGAAACAGTACCAAAGATAAACATATTCCAGGAGAAAAACTTCCCACACCAAGATACAAACCCGTCATCTTCAACATCCCCCAATTTAGAATTTAGCAGACATCTTACCCAAAGCAACAGGGACTTGCAATACCAGGTATGAAACCCAGGCTAACAGCTCATCTGGCTACAGCACAATGCCATGTATCAAACCCTGGATAACTGCTCATCTGATGACAAGGCAATGTGAGGTATGAAACCCAAACTAACTGCTAACTGCTCCTCTAGTGAAAATGCATTGCCAGGTATCAAACCCAGGATGACGGCTCCTCTTGCGATAATGCAATGCCAGATGTGAAACCCAGGCTAACGGCTCATCTGGTGATTACCACTGCTCCATCACTCTCCTAAATACATTGCAGAGGTCATGAAGACTCAGATCCCAATGCCTCATGTGAAACTCCGCAGCTTCCAGGCAGCTACAGTGCTACTCTGGGGGCATGTTCATGCTCTCAGAGTGTAATGCTGTAGCTGCAAGTTAAGTAAACTGATTGTTTTCCGGGGTTTTATTCGTACCAGCAGTACTCAGTGACCTAATGGAGATCTATGTGAAAAATCGACAAATTTCTGCATTAAGTAAGGTTGAATGTCTCCTAGAGCCAACCCTGTGAGCAACCTCTGAATGAAGGACTTTTCTCAACCCTGAACATCATGGTCCTCTGGTCCCCATCTGTAATGAGTTGTCTTGGTGTTTTGGCAGAATACTAAGCTACTAAACGCTACATCACTGACACAGCTACACAACGCTATCTCACACTGAGACAGAAACACAATGCTCCATCACAGATGCAGAAACACAAGCTGCACAACACTACCTCACACAGAGACAAAAAAACAGGCTGCACACCTGAAATTTGAATTGAATGTCTGAGAGGCAGAGCCTGTCTCAGCAGCCCTCAACATCCTCAACAGAGGGAAAGAACAATGGATAGAACATTACTTTCTAGAACATTCCAGATCATGCTAGACAGAACACATTCTCAATGTAACTCCCACTGGACAGTAAGCGGCAGACAGACATGCCATGCCCAGCCATGTTGGGTAAGCAGGCGGGCAGGCGGGCAGGCTCTGCCCCAGTGATTTCCCTGTGGACTCTCCATTCAATCCCATTCCAGGGGACACAGCCTCGTGGTCATCTGATCAACAGGCCCTCTGTCCAATGCGGTCAGCGTGCAGCACAGCTAACAGAGCACAACAGAGTGCAGAGCTCTCTCACAGCTGAAAGGCTAAGTGTCCAACTCAGACACCATGTGAAATGTAAACATTCTTTAGCATATTATACAGCCAAAACCACATTGATCAACTGTAATTGTTCACATCACAAGAACAGAATAAATATATGTGGGGTTCTGCTGGACTAAACATGTGTGTTCTGGTATCATTGATTATCACTTTGTACGTATATTCTTTCCCATCAAGACTATGAAGGTTTCTCTGCCTATGATGATAAGTCTTATCGTGACCATGATGGTCTTTGTCATCATCACTATTATTGTCTCTCAGGCAGAGTAACAACCAAAACAAGGCCTCTACAAAAGTGTGCATTTGTGACTTTGACTCTCGATCCACCAGCCTGAACTGAAGGCAGTTATGGGTTAGACCTCATAATATAAGTGCAGAAGACTCAAGAATCTAGCCAGTCTTGTATTCTTCATCGTAATAATAATGCAGCACAAACCTCTGAATGAAGGACTTTTCTCTAATCAGCCATATCAAATACACATTCACAGCAAAGACATGCATATTATTTTGTCAAAAGGCACTATTTTTCTTATGGTTGAGAAAACCTTCCACAGAGACAACCACTGTAATCAAAACTTAAAGAGAAACTATGCAGTTTTGCCAATTTCTTTGTTGTTTTCTCGCTTTTTGCTCACAGATTTCTCTGTAGAATTCCCCCTACAGCTTCAGAGTATATATTTTACGACACTCCTCAATTGCAGGCTTGTGCAAAATTCCAAATTTTAAAATGGGTCTCCATTCAATTCATGAATTGGAATTTGAATTGAATTGGCTCTGCCCCACCGGAAGTTGAATTTGAATTTGAATTGGAATGGCAGGAAGTGGAATTAAATTCATGGGAATTCAAAGCAATTCCACAGTCACACAACAGAAAGAATGTGTTGAATCTCACATACATTCAGTTTTGGGAAGGTTACTATGGAAATGTAATTTGTTACTGTTTTAAGTTATAAGTTGTGTGTTTGATGCGATCATATCTGACATATACTATGAAGCTTCATTTATACTACCCTTAAATTATGTGTATGAATTTCTTTGAATTTCATTGAATTTCAATTCTACTTCCTTTAATTCAAATTCG
Source organism: Alosa alosa (assembly GCF_017589495.1). Lineage (NCBI taxonomy): Eukaryota > Metazoa > Chordata > Actinopteri > Clupeiformes > Clupeidae > Alosa > Alosa alosa. The sequence continues at coordinate 20,418,149 of NC_063189.1, forward strand.
AATTGTAATTCTACATCTTGTTTTTGACCTCAATTCAAATTCAATTCAAATTCAAGAATTGAATTGGAATTTAGGAGTCATTCTCAATTTAATACAGAATTTTGCACAAGCCTGGTCTCTAAGGCCGTCGACCTGCCGGCCCAAAGTTGCAAGGGTGGTTTTTCTGCTCACAGGCGCTAGGGGGAAGTGAGACGGCCACCATTCAACTCGAAAAAAGTAATATAACCAATGACTTCAAAGCTGTTCAGTTAAGGTAAATTAAGCTAAAAAACTGCATAGTTCCCCTTTAACAACCAGTTTTGATGTAGGAAACGGAAAATATTAATGAAATGTGCTTTCCTTGTGATAGGCATCACCTCTGTCTGCCAAAAACATGCAGGCTACAAAAGGCTGAACAAAAATAATTATTCAAATAAATAATCAGGACATTTATCTTTATCTCAAGCTGTTTTGTTATGAATTAGTGAATTAGTGTCTGTAATGAAATAATAATATTTTATTTTGTATTTTGTCATGGGAACATCAGTGGCACTCTGGTATCATCAATCAGTCAGCCTTTAGAAATGTAGCATTTTATCTCATTGGACCAGCTGAATGTATGAGGGTAGCCTGCTAACAAAAGTATAAGTCTGCAGATTGGGCAGATATACCATCTGAACATTTTCCAGCTGTACAAACCAGTCAGGAAATCTCCACAGAGCCTGGCATCCTGGGAGCTACATAGATTTGTTGTACAGAAGGAGGCATAGAGCGGGAATATACAAACATGGCACACAGCACATTTAGGTCCTTTGAGGGCAGGATGTGTGTCCAAGAAAGGACTTCCTGTTTGAAGATGCAGAAATAAGTCTTCCGTAAGTCTGGGGTGGCTGGGGTGGGGCAGTGACGTAATTCATTTCAAGGGTGTGGGAGTGGGAGGGAGTTGGCAGGGAGAATGAGGAGCTGTATATGCAGGGATGTGTGTGTGTGTGTGTGTGTGTGTGTGTGTGTGTGTGTGTGTGTGTGTGTGTGTGTGCGTGCGTGCGTGCGTGCGTGCGTGCGTGCGTGCGTGCGTGTGTGGGTGTGTGGAGACACTCAGCCCGGCTTCCAAGCAGACGTGTTTAAAGTTCCCTCCCTCTGCCGGTCCAAGCGGCCGGTGCCAGGGGTGTTATCCAACCAGCACTGCTAAACTAGGACACCCATCGGGTCGGCCAGACCAGGCCGGGTCAGCAGATTAAAACCCCCTGCGGCATCAAGCGCCCCGCACAGCACTGCACAGCACAGTCCAGCCCGCAAACGCCCCACACAGCACTGCACAGCACCTGAGACCAGCCCGCAAACGCCCCGCACAGCACTGCACAGCACCTGAGACCAGCACGCAAACGTCCTGCACAGCACTGCACAGCAGCCGAGTCCAGAACGCAAACGCCCCGCACAGCACAGCAGCCGAGTCCAGAATGCAAGCGGCCCGCACAGCACAGCAGCCGAGTCCAGAACGCAAACGCCCCACACAGCACTGCACAGCAGCCGAGTCCAGTCTGCAAACGCCCCACACAGCACAGCAGCCGAGTCCAGAACGAAAGCGCCCCGCACAGCACAGCACAGCAGCCGAGTCCAGAACGCAAACGCCCCACACAGCACAGCAGCTGAGTCCAGAACGCAAACGCCCCACACAGCACAGCAGCCGAGTCCAGAACGCAAACGCCCCACACAGCACAGCAGCCGAGTCCAGAACGCAAGCGCCCCGCACAGCACAGCACAGCAGCCGAGTCCAGAACGCAAACGCCCCACACAGCACAGCAGCCGAGTCCAGCCCGCAAGCCACCCACATCTGGCCCAGGCCAGGCCCAGCGGTGCAGGTCCACTCCTCAGTCACCTGACAGCATGAGTATTTAACCTTAAACAGGACCTCACCTCACAGCACAGAGCACTTTGTAAGTGATAAGAGGCTTATTCACGTGTTACTACCCTGTAATAGATGTTTTTGAAACACTGCCACAGGTATCCCAAATGGGCCCATTTAAGCAAGGCTATCTCAATGCAGTGGCTGCTTTCCTTGAATTTACTAAGCTGTTTTGTCACATGATCACACTCAAAGTGTTTGGCGTATAGCCTGGTGATTTGCATTTCCCAAATCTCTGCTGTGACTAAAACATGAGAACAAATGTGGAGAAAAGTCAAATATATTCCTTTCCAGACTTAAATTATCTTGACAAAATCAACTCAACAGAGCATACAAGTAACCTTCAGCACTTGCATATATATATATATATATATATATACATACATACAGTATATTATGAATATGACCGTCAACTCATTTGAATGTCACTCAGCAACGGTAGGATGACATCAGACAAATGTGAACATGGTCATGATCTAAATGATGTGTATAAGACTCTCTGCTCCACTGGGCATCCAAAGAAGATTATGGGTAGTCTGCCTCCAGATGAACTTCCCTCCACTGCATTTTGATACTTCTCACACAGGGGTTTAGATTTCCTGCCAGCACACCCACACACACACACACTCCCTATCATACCCCCATAGAGAACCCATTGAGGAGCAAGACAGACCACATATACGCACACACGCACACACACACACACACATATTTGTTCCATTTGCCAGTCCCTATATCAAGAACACTGTTACATCCTGGCACTCTCCATACTATCGTAAATAGGGCTGGGGGTTTCCACAGAGGCATACACACACATAACACACTACCATTATTTTCAGGCCATAATATGGCATTATTGTAATTCTATAGATCTTCATGATGCAGCAAGTATTGGGACTCAATGATGCTATACACTGTAATATGAGCAGTCAGGCAACTGCAGACCCTCACCACAGTCTGACAATATTAACCAAAGTGAAACCAAACTCAAGCATCAGTGTTCGGAACCAGATCTAGATGACCATGCAGGAGGACCAAGATATGGTGACCCTCTGCCGTGTATATAAAATAGGAAGTGCATTATTATAAGAGCAGTTATTTTCAAATATGTGAGCGGATATACAGCTGCAGATGGACACACAGACCCAATTACAATATTCTCCCCTTGCCTACCAGGGATGATAGCAATGACACGGAACACAACACATGTAATTAATCAGTTAGTAATTAATCTCATTGCAGTCCTCCCATTAAACTCATTGTAACTCTTGCTGAGCAAAGTCTTTTAGCAGACACAATAAAAGGGACACAGACTTCCAACAGCGAGTTAAGGAATCTGACCCGGCCTGACCAATTGACAGAGGCAACGATACCACGGCTGTACCAGGCCTACAAGCTGACATTTCCCACATCAAAGCAGAGATGGATACTACGGCTGCAGATTATCTGAAAGAGCAGAGTCAAACCTTCCACTGCAAAAGCGCAATGGCAGTTAGGTCTGAGACTTTAGCGTCGGAAGCTAGATTTTAAAATGGAATCCAGAAGTAGCTAAAGTACCCCAAACAAACCCCAATTTTGTGAAACCTGTTGTCATCTTTCCCAAAATCATGAAGGCAAATCCTAAAGTCTAAAAGTGAAAAAAAGATAGCTTTGTGACAATTCTTCTCCTTGTAAGTGAAAAAGACTTGTTTACTAAACTAAGGTTGTGTGTCTTCTGAGAATTGATTTGAAACTAATTGAGTGAGACTAATTAGAATCAGCTGGTACAGTGAATTTTGAAACAAATATGGTAGGACTTTTACTCACTGAAGCCCGATTACCCAGCTCAGTCTCAAACATTTCACCTTTAACCTTTTCATAGTGACCTTTGTAACAGTTACATCACATTAAAGTTCATTTGACCAGGGACATTTGCAGGCTTTCTCTGACCACAATTTTCTAGTCTCATCAAAAGGCCAGTTTTCAATGGAAAGCACTCATATGCTATACTTCAGAACAAATCACTCCTTGTACATTATCAACATATAGCAAATGAAGAAGTGCATCTATTAAAACTGTTGGAAAGTTTTATATTACAGTTTTTCTCGATTGCTTTTACCTGCTTAAGTAAACTGGAACCCACTTGATCTTCATGACTACATTCTTTGCACAGCAGAAGTCATCTCTTGCGAATATGTTCACACATTTTCATTGGGTTCACACATTTCTCACACCCTTTTGCAAAACAGTTAACACAGGTGTCATTCAAAAGCCCTAAACTCTATTGGTTTTCCCATGCTAAACAAAAGGAAAACATCTTTTCACAGGTGGTATAGATTCCATGCATAAGTCTGAATCTCTGATACACCTGTGTGAAACTCCTTTGCACAATTCTTCAATCAGCAATCATTCATTATACATAAGAGATGTCTGTTCTGTGTTGCTATTTGCAAGTTTGGATCTAATGCACTGTAGTACTGTATTGCCTATTTGGTGGAGAAAACCGTACAAAAGGTCTTTACTGTAGGTTTATTTCGATAAAAGTTGTAGTTCAAGGAAAAGTACAGTATCTTGCTATAGTGTTTTGCTGTATGTCTTACATGTCAATGACAGTTACATCTTGGGAGGAATAAATAAATTATTTTGTTATTCAGTACATTTTGTCTTTTCACAGTTTTTTTCTGATACCAAGTTGTTGTCAAGTGTGTAATGATTGATTAAAGACTGTTTTTGAATTGGCAACAAGTTGTAGTGTTTGAAGGCAAGATTTGCTTTTGCTGCATGTTTTAAGTGTTTTGAGAGAGTAACAGCCTTTTGCAAGCAAAATGTGTCATTTTGTCCAGAGTGCTTTTGTTCAGACACGGGTGTTAACTGTTTTGAGAACGTGATGTCACATTTGACACAGGTATCAAAACGATCGAGAAAAACTGTAATGGTGAGGTGATCCCATCTATTGTGGAAAACCCTATGAAGAGTGTAGGCTGGTGCCACAATTCCACAGGTCATTGCTGTCATTGACATACTGTAGATAGCATTCTTAGAAAATATGACCAAAAGATTTACATTTTGGTGTCAGCAACATATTAAATACTATTGGGACATTAACTAAAAATGTTTCATCAGTGCAGTTACAGTCATTACAGATGTTTACAGGTAATCCTTGTGCGGGCCTTTTTTGTAATAGTTTTGAGAAATCCACTGAGAAAAGCATTATTGAACATATACAACAACCCAGAAAAACATACTGACTAAAATAAATAGTTCATCAAAGCATCCCCTAATAATGTGTGTTAAAGAAAAGCTTTATGTAAGCTGATTTGGGCAGACATATTTTTCTAGCACATAAGTGAAACAAATTGGTTATATAAAACTGGTTATATTGTAAAAACTCACATTCAGACACCGTTTAAAGTATGGGCTTGTAGATCATCTATTGCACACATCTGTATTTACTTCCACAGGAAACTTACAGAGAAACACCATGGACGCGCATTCATGTGTGTGTATGTGTGTGTGTGTGTGTGTGTGTGTGTGTGTGTGTGTGTGTGTGAGAGAGAGAGAGAGAGAGAGAGAGAGAGATAGAGAGATTGTGAGCGAGAAAGCGAGAAAGATAGAGAGGGAGGAAATCTCAGGGGACATCTGTGTGTGTGTGTGTGTGTGTGTGTGTGTGTGTGTGTGTGTGTGTGTTCATGTGTGTGTGTGTGTGTGTGTGTGTGTGTGTGTGTGTGTGTGTGTGTGTGTGTGTGTGTGTGTGTGTGTGTGTGTGTGTAATTTGATGGGAGTGTTTTAGCTGAATGAATTGGGAATACACTTAAGAGGAGAGTAACTGGCGACAGATGTGATGTGTGAAGCTCCCACAACAAATAATTATCATCATTATCTCACAAGAGAGAGAGAGAGAATCTGAGAGAGAGAGAGAGAGAGAGAGAGAGGGGAGAGGGAAAGAGAGAGAGATTAGAGCATTTCTACCAAGGCCTAGTCTTAAATATAATTTCATATCATAAAACTGATTTGTTTGTTGTGTTGTTCTGTTTATGGCTGATTGCTGCTGATAAAACCATGAGATGTCAGGGCACAGCGTGTTTCACTCACAGCGCTAGCACATATGGTACGTTCTGCTCACATTAACCCTGAGCATGCTAGCACACTCAAACAGCATCTGTCTCTCCACCCTGAATCCTGAGTCTGTTCAGGCAGGTGAGAAACCACAACACTTCTCTATCTATCTCTGTCCACTCCACTGCAGTGTCAACATGAAAAATTAGAAGACTGAACACATGCAGACTGGCAATACAGATGGTACAATAAACACCCATAGCCCAAATGAGACAGGATTGGAAACAAAGTGACTTCTACCCATAGCGACTACAACTTTGGAATGAATGCATTTCTGGAGCCTGACACAAACAAAAACCTCCATGCTAAGACAACAACCTCACACTATGTTCTGTTTCAATCCGCACCACAACGTTGAGATCTTCATTTGCAAATGGAATGGTCTGGACACCACAAACATAGTAAACACACTCGCTGTTCACATCAAATCCTCCCATACTTAATCGCCAGATAAATGTACTCACTATCTATCTACAGCAGCTGACTTCAGTAGACTAGGGAGACACAAAGCCACCACAAAGGGGAGTGCAGGCCTAGGCACACACATAACTACACTTATGCCAATTCAGTGGCCACTTTACAGTAACAGTTTGAAAGTTCACACTGCTCTAGCCTTGTATCAAAATAATCTCTATTTTAGGATACGCCATATTTGTACCCAGGAAAGCGGTTCTTTCTACCTGTTAACAGGTATTCAGATATGACATGAGATCATGTAGCTGCTATAAGTTAACATGAAAGAAATAATGGAAAAAATGCATCTTAAATTGGTAGTGTGATACTAACTACAGATGTCAGATTGTTACTTTCATTGCAGACAGTGTTGCAGACTTTCAGCAGGAAAATATTTCACAGACTCACATGATATCTCCTCTACCTGTTGTGTGTGTGTGCGCGCGCATGTGTATGCCACCAAACACAAAACTATAGTCAAGTAAAACTGACTCACGTTCCCTAATTCAAAAGTAGTTAGTATTCAATATTATTTGGTTTTTGATATAAGATGATATTAACCGCCTTAACTAATAAACCATATGGGTCACAAACAAGCATATGATTAGAGCCTAAAGCCTACAGAGACAACTAAAGCTGTGGAATATGCAGTACCAACATGGTTTAACACCCCCCACACACATGGGAAAAAAGTTATAGATATATTGAGCTTAAACCTCTTCTTTCCTCATTTTTTTTAAGGGATGGCCCGCTAAGGAATTTCAGTGAAATTGATACATGGATGGAAAAAATGGATTATAATCAACTGTACTTGTAATTACTGTCACAGCTGTTCACTTCAACATGAAGTTCTATCGGAATGTCTTTGACTTATGATGTCCTTAGGAATTGATGTCCGTATATTTGTATATTATCTTATTTTAAATGCATGTATGTTTGCATGCCAACAACAAACACAAGGTAGGACAGATAGCTAAGGACGGTGCAGGTAAAATGGTTAGCATCCCAGCACCTACAAGAGCACAAACACAGGAAGTGCATGCATGTGTCTGTGCTCTTGGTTAATGCACCACAATAGCAGCTTTATTGGTGATGTGGAAATCAAGTGGGCTCTGCTGATGATATTGTGTTGTTGTTGTTTGTTTGTTTGTTGTTGTCTGATGCTGGTTTGGCCTAAAGCTAAACCTGAGGTGCATAGCGCCATGCTGCTGTGGGGAGTGGAGAGGATGAATCTCCTCTCATCTGTATGTTTTTCTTTGCTCTTGGCATTGCTGGTTTCTCAAGCAGAGCTGATATCTACTGACTTTCAGACACTTTTATTTCCTAAGCAATTTACGATATATAACAGTACAACTACAAATGTTTACAACACCCAGAGCACAACTGTTCTTGTCAGAATATGGACCTGTGTCCACCAATTGCTTTGTTTGTGCTGAGAGCGCCCTCAACCTAATTTTTAGCGCTTCAGTGTTTCAGCTTCAAGTGTTTTAGCTTCAAGTGTTTATTGTTGCTAGGTTCCGAAGTTTTGATTGGTCGTCGAGAGAGAAGTGACATTGACGAGCCCAGTACTGTTCTCAAAGTTGAACAGATTTTAACTTTCAGTGCTCTGAGTGCTTCGGGAGAATACAGTCAGCATTGAGGCCTTTTTTCCGCTGAGCGCTGTGAACGCTGAACTTCATAGTATGTATGTCAGCGCAAAAAACGTGATTGATGGACGCAGGCCCTATCTCCTCAACAATTGAGCAGTGCTATCTTTTCCAAACATGTTAACAGTAAAAATACCAGACTGGCATGCATGGCTGGATTATCATGATCATGGGCCCAGGGCACAATATGTGAATGCCCCAATCCCTCCCTCTCTCCCCCATTTTACAGAGGGCACTCTTTTGCTCAAGGGCCCCTGGGCACGTGCCTAGAAAACCCATTGGTTTATCCGGCCGTGAGGTCCTTTCATCCAAACAAGTCTGAGGGGAGGTGAAACTCTGTCCCTCTGTGTGAGCTTGTGTTGATGGAGTTAGTAAGGCACAGCCCTAAAGAGGTGATTCTCAGCTCCACCTAACGTTTAAAATGATCATTATTACAGTGCATGAAAATGCACTGTTCTGTTATCCGAAGTCTTCTTCTTCTTCTTCTTCTTCTTCTTCTTCTTATTCTTCTTCTTCTTATTCTTCCCACCAAATTTCTGCGTCTAATTCAGCTTCAACCGTTTAACGTGGAAACTTTGTTCAAACTTTGTAACGTAGGTCTTGAAAATGACACTTGAGGAATGTATTTTTCACTTTTGTAAACTTTATACTTTTTGAGATATTAACAAAAAACAAGCTTATTTTTCCCCATAGACTTTGCATTGGCACTATGTGACATCACAATGGGCTAATTAACTTGATTTGCACCTGTATCAACTTCCAGCTGCTCAACTACTGTAGGCCCCATCAAAGAGCCAGTTAAACTGATTGCACCTGTATCAACTGGTTCAACTGGTTTCTGCTCAACTAGGCCAACTCTCTCTGTGTCTCTCCATTCTACAAGGATATAAGGCACATTCCATCCAACTTTCTATCCATTCATCCTCTTCAAACCATTCGCTCATCCACCCATTAAACTATCCATCAACATCCATTAAACAATCTGCCTATCAACATCCATTCAACTTTCTGTCTATCAACATCCATTACACTATCTACATTTAACTTTTAAACTATATGCTCTGTCTCAGGCTTTAAGCATACAATCTGGCTCTCTTAAGACTACAGATCCTGTTCAACTATTTCCTCTGCCCACAACTGTTTCAAAATAAATGTCCTCACTACAATAATTCACTATTAAATAACTATTTAAACTACTCAACTATTTAACTGTTCAGCCATTTCAACTGTCAGTTGTTATCAACTATGACCCCTGCCAACTGTTTCCAAATAAAAGTTTGTTTTGTTTGGTTTGTTTGTTAATATACAGTATGTTTATATTTTCATGCACTGGTAATTTCCTCGAAATTACATTTTCTAGTTACCTATTCATTTGGCTGATGCTTCTATCAAAAGCGTTACACATGGCAATTATTACAAGGGCCAGTGTCCCCAGAGCAACTCAGGGTTCAATGTGCACAAAAGAGGCATTGAACCCACAACTTTCCTAGCTACTGCATGCTAGCCCAGCTCCATAGCCACTATGTTACAACTGCCCAATAATGCCAATGCCAATGGCCACTATGTGTTATGGATGTATTTCACATTATGTGAACGGATCTATACTTTAAGTCAGTTTCAGTAGCTTCATCACTTGTCACTAGGGTTAGGTTTATCACTTAGCGTCATTATTTATCACTAGGGTTAGGTTTATCACTGGTCTACGTGTACTTCCATCAAAGGAACCTTATTTTTAGATGCTTCATGATTGCTTAAAGGTACAGTCTGGCATTCTATTCCATTATATGTTTTGTCAAGCTCTTATACTCATTATAGTCTCAATGGAGCTGTTATACACCTTATAGTCTCAATGGAGCTGTTATACTCGTTATAGTCTCAATGGAGCTCTTATACTCGTTATAGTCTCAATGGAGCTGTTATACACCTTATAGTCTCAATGGAGCTCTTATACTCGTTATAGTCTCAATGGAGCTGTTATACTCGTTATAGTCTCAATGGAGCTCTTATACTCGTAATAGTCTCAATGGAGCTTTTATGGAGCTGTTATTCTCATTATAGTCTCAGTGGAGCTGTTTATAATGTGTATGCATAGCTCTATTAATGGAAGACAAAGTATCTCAAATCCAGCCACACACTATTCAAGCCAATCAACACCTAGCCTGGAGAGTACAGAATTGAGAGGAGTAATTTAATTGGCTTTTGAGCTGAAATGTCAACAATCTTTTGGCCAGAGTGGTGAACCGCACCTCTGTTCATGTTACATTAGTCTATGGAAGCTCGCAAGTGTGGCACTAATATAATATGCTGAGCAGGAGATGTCCACCCATGCTGTTGCCCAGTGTGTTGGTGAGCTGGCATGGTGTCTTCATGAACTCTCTCCTGGCGCTTCAAGCATGACCTACTTCTCCTGTTATCCTCCAACCTTTAGTTGCGATTACGATAAAATAATACTATCCCTACCCGCGGGCCATCCACCCAGCAATATAATCCTCCAAATCTGATTTAAAACACATAGAAATGGAAAATATTTTTTAGTGCTGAAGGTAGATTGCCTGCAATGACAAATTACTGCTGACATAATATGTGATGACTCATCATTACAGTAGCCACTGTCTTACGATAGCCACTGTCTGAGCACCTTACTTCTTGAGCATCTTTCTTTCTGTGATTCATGTAAAATAGTTTCTCCCACTGACTGAAAGAAGAACAAAAATATGAGCAACAAAATGCATTGGGGGGCAGCCGTGGCCTACTGGTTAGCGCTTCAGACTTGTAACCGGAGGGTTGCCAGTTCGAATCCCGACCAGTAGGCATGGCTGAAGTGCCCTTGAGGCAAGGCACCTAACCCCTCACCGCACCCGAGCGCCGCTGTTGTTGCAGGCAGCTCACTGCGCCGGGATTAGTGTGTGCTTCACCTCCCTGTGTGTTCACTGTGTGTTTCACTAATTCACGGATTGGGATAAATGCAGAGACCAAATTTCCCTCATGGGATCAAAAGAGTATATATACTTATATACTTATACTTATTGATACCTGGATAATGGTAATAGGCTGTTTAAAGTTGAGGTTCCCTAAAAAGGTACAAGTTTGGCATACAATTTCATGACTGCTTTACTTGCAAAACTTTTTACGATTAAAGCTTTCCAAAAACCTGTTTAACTAAACGATATGAGGTATGAATCCACCAGGTTAAGCCATGGGCGCTTAAAGGTTGAACAAGCTGGTAGATTGGGAAGACAAGCCAAAGGACAGTTTCAGGAACACAATTCAGTTATTTTATCTTAAAATAATGGCTTCATACTCATGCTGATGCTACACTGATGTATAATGCAAAGTATTAAGTCTTTGACACTGCTAATGGGCATCTGGAATGCATTATATTTATATTGATTTTGAAGACACTCTTCCAAGAGTAGGCCTACCTGGGGAGGGCGCTTAGGCACAGCAGGCTACAGTGCCCATACCATGTGCGCTTCTCTCTCTCCCCTTCTCTATACCTCCTTCCCCTAGTACTAGTATTGACAGATGCAGTGGTAAATCCTAGCCATGCAGCATATTGTTGTAGCTGTAGCTCTGGGGCCTTAATGTTATTCTATTGCAGTCACTTTGGCTTAATGTGTCTGCCAAATAAATAAATATAGCCTAAATGTAATGTAAATGATATTGCACCATGTTACATTGTTGATAGGGTAGGATCCTGACCCTTTTAGTCAGTTTATGACTAACTGGGTACCTTCTTAGCGCTAAATGGTGTTGAATATTGATGCCAACGGGTATAAATATACATTTTTCCATTGTGTTCCTTTAAGAGGTTCCCAGAAAATCCATGTGTTAACTCTGCTGAGGTGTTAAATGGTTCTAAGAATGTAAACCAGCCATGTTAACATAATCAACAGAAATGCTAGAACAATGCAGATGAAGGCTATATGTTTTTTTTGTGTGTGTGTGTGTGTGTGTGTGTGTGTGTGTGTGTGTGTGTGTGTGAGTGGTGTGTGTGTGTAAAATAACACATACTATAAAGATGGATTATCTCCATGTAGGCCCTACACTATATCTAAGGAGCTTTGGAATACCCGGTCCTCAAATACAGAAGGCATTGTTTTACATCGTTTGGAGTGAGTTCATAGAACAGGAGATGACTGCATAAGCCACCATCCCAGTGAACACTATACGTCTATGATCAATCACAGAGAAGTGGACAATTCCCAAGTCAAAACACTCTATAGGGTCTCAACAGAGAAAACTGTTCAGGTTGCTCTCACATAAATCATTTGTTTTGTTGATGGATCATGGAACCTCTGTTCCATAAGGCTAAATGAAGTGGGATTGGGTGATGCAGCCAAAGTCGTCAAGGGTGGGCAAAAGTGACCCTCAGGACGGCCCATGTTCCCTATTGCTGCCCCGTGGCGCCGGGACTGATGCGGTGGTTGGTTGTAACCCAGATCCCCGGCCTGGTGTGCATTTCACCCTCTTCGCGGCTGTGACCTGGTTTTCAGGTGTGTCGGTTCCGGACAGATTATAGAAGGCAGCCAGGTCAGGGCTCTCCCGACTGAATGGTGCGACTGAATGTCATTATGGTATAGTGGTGCTTCGGGAGATTTAGTGCTGCTGTCCCACACAAAGTAAAGCGCTTTGGGGTCGCGCGCGGGCGCGGAGACACCCCACATAAGAGCAATCCATTATCGTTATGAGCTGACCTGGCAGAGGTCGCGTTTGCGCTCGAAATCACGCTGCATTAAACACAGCTATGTTACCACCGACGCTGTCTCTACATTGGGGCAGATCTAGAAAAAACAAAACTAGATTGGAGTTAAGGTTATGAGCTATTTTATGGTCGGCCATAGCCTATATTGTGCTGCAAGTTATGCCAGTTATACCCAAATAAGTTACAAATTAAAACGTTCATGCTGTAATGGGTACAAACATTTTTGTATCGTTTAAAGGTTAAAGTAGGCTACTATAGGTAAAAGTACTATACGTAGTTGCTAAAAGTAGCCTAACCAACATTCACTCATGCACAATTGCGTCAGTTAGCCCTGCAAAATATTCCGATTCCAATCAGATTCCGAGTCGATATTCCCACATTTGTACTGTGCACACTTGACATATAACATTTGCATATATGTATTGTGTTTAACCATTTCCCATGCGCTTACCAAACGTATGTCAGAGGCAGACCGCTATCCAAATATTTCATAAGTGGAAGTAAATGACCGACTTATATTAAATAACTTCGAATTTTCATATAGCCCACTGTCATAAGCAACTAACTTATACTGCCCAAATAGATTAAACGAAAAGCGAAAATAATAAGCATAATAGCCTAAACTGAGGCAAGAAGACAGCAAGCGACTTACGTGTAAAACTCAGTAGTCTGCAGCATTGCTTCCAGAGTTTAAGGTTTTCCCATTAGATGTTAATACGTTTAGCCCTCAAAATCTTTTCAAAATCCATATTGAACGAAGGTTTCCATTTAAATTCCTGGAATTCATTATCACAATTGCTCTCCGTGAAAAAATGTCAAGCACTTCTAAAACTTATCGGAGCCTTTTTGTATAGGCAAACAAATACATCCATGGTTATTCATTTTACGACGCTGGCAGGGTGTTCCAAAACATTTTCCAGCTGAAATTATTTCCCCCTTTTCTTTTAAATCACTGGTGCTCTGACGTGATTCTTCCTCTCCAAAATTGTAAATTGTATTTGCGCTTGAAGTGTTTGCAGTGGTTCCTTCCAACTCAAGAGTGTTTCTCCCCGATACAGAAGCTCTTGGAGCACCGCCCTGGGTGCTGTTCGGAACTGTCGCCCGGTGGTGCTCTCCAAAGCTGTGCGCCTGGGAATAAAAAAACTCCCAAACCTTGGCTTGCCCTTGAGAGCCGTGGAGATGAAGCCAGACTCGGGGGGATTACTGCTGCCTGCAGCTGATGCTCCAAAAGCACTGCTGTTTCATACACCGTAGTTTCCCATATCTGGTCAATTCCGAGATGTTTAGGTCTAATGGCCTCAAGACTTAAGTGGAAACTGTTGTTTTGGTCGGTCTATTTGCTCTATTGTTTGTTCATTTTTACAAGGGGAATTGTGCATGCCATGCCCAGAATATGGCTTTTCAGCTTTTCATTTGATGTGGTATTGGACACATTTTATATCTGTGCTATATGTTGTTTACTAAAGTAGGCTTAGTAGTAAGTAAGTTCCCTGCTTAGCAGATTAATTCTCGCCCATTCGGTCACTGTAGTTTGACAATTTCTTGACCATTTGCCGATTTTACAAACTCTTATAGAGGGTTCAGAGGTGCCACTGAAAATGACGTTATCAGTGCCCCCCCTACTGGGGGAGTGAACGTGGGCTACGAACAGGCACGGGGCTTTTAGTGTGGACCGCTTCTAGTTCACCAAAGAATACTAAACCAATGATCACTAGAGACTTACGGATATGTATTAAGTAGGCGACATAAAACATTCACCCAGTTTGTTAATTTAGGGGGTTATACATTGTGGATTGTCAGCTAGTTGAGCTGACTAAACAAGCCATTAAGAGAACCAGTAGCCTAAATAAGTGACATATAGTAGTAGGCCTAGTAGTCTTACAATGCCTATATATATTTATATACTTGTACATATTACAGGATAATCATGTGTAAATATGTATATTCACCCAGCAGTGAGTGATCTTTGGCCCATGCATTTGATATGTCAGACTTCAGACTGCCCATCTTTCAAAAAGGGCAATGTAGGCCTATTGTGCTTTTCTACTAAATTTACACAGATGCACAACAAACTTGTTATAGTCTCTTTACCAGAAGCTTTGTCATTCAACATACCACATGGAATGCAGGTTTCTTAGTCCTGCCATGATTTTATTTTGGGATGCCCTGGAGCAGTGTGTCCAGCTTTAAAACACTGTGAGCTTGTGCGCTGAGAGACAGAAACAGCATGAGTACTAAACACACACACTGGAGAAACAACAGACGACATTTAATTTCTGTTTGTTTTTAATATATGATATTTAGCCTAATCAGTGCTGCTCAATTTGTAACACAGTAGGCTATATGTAGCATTTAGTGTCACTGTCACTTTGTTATATATTGTATTTTAAGATTGAATTTCAGTAATATGTGACCTTTTAAAATATGTAGGCTGGGGCTGTGGCATTCTGAAAATGCATTTGCGGGACATGTCCTTAGCTGAACTGTATAAGCACAACTTCAATACATGTGTTGTGTTTAATTAACATACAGTATACTTTACTTGTAATTAAGTGGAATAGGAATTCTCAGTAGTGTAAATGCACTAAACTAAGTAAGCATTTGTTTGCACAACTTGCAATTCCTATTAGTCTGTAATTTCAAGGTAATCGCATGCATTTTAAAGGTAAAGTTAGGTTAAAGGGATATTCCACCATTTGGGGAATTATGCTCATTTTCCACCTCCCCTCGAGTTATAACAATTTCAGTAACAATTTATTTTTTACCTTTCTCCAGTTCTTCCAGCCGTTCTGTGAGTCTGGAAATACCACTTTTAGCTCCAGCCTAGCATAGATCATTGAATCGGATTAGACCATTAGCATCTCGCCTGCTAGCATCACGCTTAAAAGTGACGAAAAGATTTCCGGTAATTTTCCTAAAACTTGTCTCTTCTCAAGTTAGAAAGTGTAATAACGGAAAATTAAATGTGGTTATTTTCTAGGCTGATTTGACATGGAACTATACTCTAATCTGCTGCAGCTCAAACTTGTTGCTGGAAGTTACTGTAGAGCCGGGGACTATTTTCAGGTTCTTCGTCATGTCAAATCAGCAATCACCACGTTTCATTTGTTAGGGCAGACTAATGCTTTACAGTAATTGCGGCCAAAGGTGCAGCAATTACACGTTGACTTGAATGGCGTGAATGTTTACACAATTGCTTATTTTGAATCTGCTTTCAGTTTGACATTAAATAGGGTTAACATTAGCATTTCTGAATTGATCCTGCTCACAATGATTATCAGAGGTCTTCTGATATACAATGATTTTCTTTACAGAAACAGGTCTGGTTATGCAGTGCCATCTGAGGTCCAAAAGACCACAGCCATCCAATATTGTTTTTCCAGCTTTCTCCCTTGTATGCAAATATTTTTGGATTCTCTGAATATCTTAATTATATTATGTAGTGTAGATAATGAACTCCCCAAATAGTTCACAATTTCATGTTGAGAAGCATTAAAATTACATTGTTTTATCATTTGTCCACACTGATTTACACAGAGCGATGATTACCCCTACATCTTTACTTCTAGCCTTTTAGACACCCTACCTCTCTGGCTCTTACCCAATCATGTTGCCAGTTACCAGTTGTGAAACATTCCTCCTTTTGTTTTCTTTATCATTACAACTTTTCCAGCATTTTGTTACCCCATTCCAACTTTTTTTTGAAGCATGTTGCTGGTATCAAATTTAACATTTTTCCATGAAATAGTCAATTTTATCATTTTTAACATTTGATATTGTAACAAACTGCTCAGTTGTCTCAGAATGTTTTTTATTGGTCTCACACCAAAATACACAATCACATAATATTGGGCCATACCTGGCCTTATGCCCCAGCACTACACATCTACTTTAGGCTGTATCTAAAACACACACCAATCAACCCTAATTATGAACACTGTAACCAGCTGCAAACATAAACAAGACAGACATGACATATGATATTGTCAACCCACATGGTTATTACATCAACATTACACACATACACACATTGCACAGCATCATGGGGACACTATGGGGGCATTATTTTTGGAATCTGATCCCTTATCATACCTGTTCATTCTTACTCCTTGCTCGACTTATCCTGACTAAATTCAAGATGGCTGCAAACGCTAAACTTTGTGAAGATACTGTCTGTATAAATTGTCTTGTAAGTAAACTACCAGTGCTTTTTCAAAGTTCTCAATGTCTCGTTTTAAATGTCAGGGCCCTCGGAAGTCTACCAATGAAGTGTGGAGATACATTGAGCCTCGTAAATGGTGTAAAACAGTGATTTTTTTGCATGGCTAGCCCGATGCCGAAGCACCACCATTGAAAAAGCTGTTGGTAGCATCAGCTAACTAGCGCCAGATTTTGGAGTGCAGAGGACAAGCCGAGATGGGCTGTGAGACATTCGTTCACACTCCGTATCATGTTTCAACACACTTCAGGTCAATATCACACCGGAATTCTCCTTTAAGGTTTTCCTTCAAGTGATAGGCCTAGAAGACTTCTAGGTTTATGTGGGCGGGGTTTCGCTAGGAAACGTCACGAAAGCTTCCGTCTTCTAGCCTCTAGCCTGGTTTGGGTTTGGGCGAAAAGGGACAAATTAGCCGCGCCCCCAACCTTAACCTGGGACATTTCGTGCAAGGATAGTTGTCTCTTTTTTGTATGTCACAGGGGACCCTAAAACTTCAGCTCTTTCCAGGACATACAGTAACGAAGCTTTTGTCTATAGTCATCTCGATTCCAAAAGCCCAGACCGTTTGTACGGTATCGTTAACTGTTAGCTAACGCTATGTTAGTGTTAGCTTGCTAATAGGTCGTCCTCTCGTTTAGTGAGAATTAGCAAGTTATGTATTGTTAGCCAAATGTGCCTATCCTAGATGCTAGCTTTGATGGCTGGTTTACCTACATGTAGTTATGCGTTTTGGTCGAGTGTACTCTGTTATGTGTTGCTAAACCTCGCGATAGCCAGTAGAAGGGAAAATCATTGCATTTGAAGTAATGTTAACACACTCTGTTGGCTAGCTAACGTTAGCTGATATGTTAAATGGGAATATACTGTTAGTAGTAAGTCTTGCTAGCTAGTGTGGCACGTTACTAGTCTGAAGAATTGCTAACAGACTTAAATGTAATGTTAGACCACTTGATGTCGGCATCAGAAAAGGCTATTAGTAAGTGTCTAGCTTGGCTCATTAGTTTCAGTGTAGTTTCATATGCATACAGCTCAACAAAGCTATTTTACCTACTCTCAATTAGCTGTCTGTCGGTAATGTCATGCTAACGTCAGCTGGTTAACTTTGGCTCTAGTAAGCTTGTTAACTTAGCTGACTAGAACCTAACTGACAGGTTAAGTTGCCAGGTATTCTACGGCGTTTGTTCGATTTGACATCAGTTAGTTGTGGGTGTCCAGGTATGCTGCTTAGTTTATAAGTTAATACTTGATATAAATTAATCTTTGAAATTCACTATGACTGTAAGATAGCTATCATAGCTAGTTGGTTAGCTTTATCGCCTTTGCTGATTTAGCTGACCAGGTGTGTGTTAATTGTTTTGTTGACACCATCCTGTGACTGAGCGACTGTAACTTTAAAGCAACCCCTGTTTAAATTGTATTTTTGTAAGTGGAAAGGGTTATCCAACGTCATATATCTTAAAAGAACACATCTACAGGTTGATATAGGCTGCTAAGTAAGCTAGAAGTTGAAGACATCTGACTGACAGATAAGACATGGCCCCCAAAAGACGACCGGTGCCGCTCAACATCTCCACTGTTGGGGAAGGACAGCCCACGTCCACCACTATAGATGCTGCTTCTGAGTAAGTGCAATGTGGTTGATGTGGTGTGCTCATTACCGTCAGTGAGTGCTTACTAGAAATGACTCTAGCACTCCACTTCCCCCAGGGTGGTGGGTGCCAGTGCAGACCTTGTTGAAAGCACGGAAACGTGTAGAGGGTAGCAGAGGCACACCTGTAGCGGTCCACTTGTTGCAGTCCATATATGGCCTGGAGCTTAAACGTGTGCAGTTGAAGCAGTGCTCATAACAATGTCATCTTTGGTTGTAAACACCTGTGATTGTGGCTCATCTGTTGGGTCATGAATGATCTAAAGTGTGGAGCTGTAGGCCTATTTGAAAGGTTAGATTCTGTGTCATCACCAGACTGGACTGTCTACTAGAGATTGTTAAGCAGAGTTATGATTTTGACACATTGAGTGCTTGTATGTTAAATTTGGAAACACTTCCACCAGCAGCTTAAGAACCTTGCTGTGTAGATATGGCCAATCTCCCCTGTTGGTCTGCTCAACCTACCCACACATCTCGTCTCTGGCTATATCACACCTTTAATATTATCTTCCTTCTCTATCTCTCGCTCTTCTTGGGCCACACAATTTGGGAAATATATTTAATTGTGATTTTGTCTGATAGATATTGTGATTGCAATTTGATTTGCAATTCATTTTTAAAAAAATAATTAAATATTCCCAATTTTGCTTTAAGTTGAGCCACTTCTGAATGGTGAGCACGCCTAGTGCATGAGAGGCACAACACTCCGGTTAGGTGAACTTCACTGTTCTTAACTTTGCAATTCAACATAAGAACAATCGAAATGAATAGTTAGCATAACAAAAAAGACTATTACAGTATCATACAGTTGTAGTGTGTTAAAAGGTCCTGTGAACCCCTCTCTGTCCTGCCTGTGAGGGCTAAGCTGGAGTAGCTGGATCTAGGATCCCCCCCCCAACACACACACACACACACACACACATCTCTATGGTTTCTGTGTCTCTCTGACACACTCTTGTCCTGTTTCTCCGTGCGTGTGTCCATCAGGGCCAACCTGGAGGCCCTGCAGAAGAAGCTGGAGGAGCTCGATCTGGATGAGCAACAGAGGAAGCGCTTGGAGGCCTTCCTTACCCAGAAGGCCAAGGTGGGCGAGCTCAAAGACGACGACTTCCACCGCATCTGCGAGCTGGGTGCCGGCAACGGTGGCGTGGTGAACAAAGTATGCCACAAGCCCTCGGGGCTGGTGATGGCACGCAAGGTAAGGATGCTGCTGCCACCCATCACATGACATACAGGGATCCCACACTACGGGTCATGTAATTTCTGAAATGTCATGCAATTTTAAAAAGGTGAGGGCTGCCTTAAACTGGCTGTGGGGAATTCACCGCTTGATGCTATACTGGTCAGACAATACTGTGGTCAGTATACTATCCACGATTGCAAGGCTTTTAAGTTCATGCACTGTGCACATGTTTGCACTGTCAACTCTACGCTACTTATGGAGTTTATGCGGGAGACACAGCTGCAAGAGCAGAGGATCTAGTTAACTTTGAAGCAGCCCAGATCTTGTCACATGGCTCTGCGCTGGAGAGTGGAATTCACTGCTTGGTGCTGCACTGATCAGATGATATTCACATTACACTGCCAGTCTAGCCACAGCTCCCTTTGGAGAGTGATTGTTTAGGCAGCCAGTGGAATCTGATGCTCCAGACTTTAAGCAGCATTTGCTCTTTCTGTGTAAAACTAGTAAGCCTGACTGCCTGTGTGTCTGCTCAGCTCTTTCTGTGTAGAACTAGTAGTGAGCTAACTAAACTGTGTGTCTGCTCAGCTGTTTCTGTGTAGAACTAGTAAGCCTGACTGCCTGTGTGTCAGCCCAGCGGTTTCTGTGTAGATCTAGTGAGCTAACTGAACTGTGTGTCTGCTCCGCTGTTTCTGTGTAGAACTAGTAGTGAGCTAACTGAACTGTGTGTCAGTCCAGCGGTTTCTGTGTAGAACTAGTAGTGAGCTAACTGAACTGTGTGTCTGCTCAGCTGTTTCTGTGTAGAACTAGTAGTGAGCTAACTGAACTGTGTGTCTGGTTTTCTGTGTAGATCTAGCTGAACTTTCTGTGTAGAACTAGTAGTGAGCTAACTGAACTGTGTGTGTTTTCTGTGTAGAACTGCTCAGCTCATCCACCTGTGAGCTAACTGAACTGTGTGTCTGCTCAGCTCATCCACCTGGAGATCAAACCGGCCATCCGCAACCAGATCATCAGAGAGCTGCAGGTGCTGCACGAGTGCAATTCGCCCTACATCGTGGGCTTCTACGGAGCCTTCTATAGCGACGGAGAGATCAGCATCTGCATGGAACACATGGTGAGAGATGTATGGATGGGTGGGTGTATGGATGGGTGGATGATGTATGGATGGGTGGATGAATTGGTGGGTGGGTCGATGGAGGGATGGATGGATTGATGGGTAGTGAGATGGAACTATAAAGGAAGAAGGGTAGCTCCAGATATGGATGCTTAGTTGATTGTTATGGAGCCTTCTACAGTGAGGGAGAGATGGACATCTGCGTGATGGGAAGGGTGACTGATGGATGGGAGAGAGAGGAAGAAGGAGAGGAGACGTAATGGGTTACTACAGCAACCGATAGATCATCATCATCTGCCTAGAAACATGCTGAGAGATGCATGTAGGGGAAGGATGGAGGAAAACAGAAATGGATGGATGTAGAGGGGAAAGAATAGAGAGAGAGAGATAAATGTAGAGGAGGAAGGATGGAGGAAATGAGAGAGAGAGAGAGAGGGAAGGATGGATGTAGAGGGGGATGGATGGAGAAGGAGAGAGAGAGATGGATGGATGGATGTAGAGGGGGATGGATGGAGAAGGAGAGAGATGGACGGATGGATGTAGAGGGGGAAGGATGGAGAAGAAGAGAGATGGATGGATGGATGTAGAGGGGGATGGATGGAGAAGGAGAGAGAGATGGATGGATGGATGTAGAAGGGGAAGGATGGAGGACGAGAGAGAGAGATGGAAGGATGTAGAGGGGGAAGGATGTAGGAAATGAGAGAGAGAGGGAAGGATGGATATAGAGGGGGAAGGATGTAGGAAGAGAGAGAGTTGTTTAAAGTTGCCTCTGTAATGGAAGATGATGTCTCTGGCTGTCTTCCCCACTATCCTGTGTAGCGGTCCAGGAGCAGTGTGGGAGTAGAGTCGTTTAGGAGGTGTCTGTAATCTCTCCTCATCTGGCCTGCAGGACGGTGGATCACTGGATCAGGTGCTGAAGGAGGCCAAGAGGATCCCAGAGGAGATTCTGGGTAAAGTCAGCATAGCGGTGAGTATCTCACACAGTCCACATACCTGAAGGACTGATTGATCACATTATAGAATAACTTTTAAGGCAGAACACTTCCATTCCTGAACAGAGTTTATTTAGTAAGTGCCACATTATGTACTCATTCATAGGCAAAAGTGGTGACCCCACTGGTCATGATGCACCTTCATTTAATGTGTCGTATGTGAATAACCACGGTCCAAGTACTAATGTCCTTCATTCAGACCACAAATGTCATTGACTTAAGTGGTGTGTTTAAGATAAGGCACAGAGCTGAATTTGCCCAAGACTGCGAGGGCCTGATAATGCCAGAGGTTTCCCTGAATGAAACAATGTGGTGAGAACAGGCATGAGAACATGAAAGTGATGTTCCTCACGCATGTTTGTTCTCAGGTTCTAAGGGGTCTGGCGTACCTCCGCGAGAAGCATCAGATCATGCACAGAGGTGAGACTGGAACTAGAGAGCAGTACACACACACACACACACACAGACAGGCAGACTCAAATCATAGAGTTAAGAATAAGGCTGGAGAGCAGTCCTAAAATCACTATGCTCAATGTTCAGTCTCTCCAAAGACATAAAGCCCTCTAACATCCTGTTGAATTACCATGATTAACACACACACACACACACACACCTACCTACCTATCAATTCCCCATGCTCTTTACTCTTCCTCTTTGCAGACGTAAAGCCCTCTAACATTCTGGTGAACTCTCGTGGTGAGATCAAGCTCTGTGACTTCGGGGTGAGTGGCCAGCTCATCGACTCCATGGCCAATTCCTTTGTGGGCACTCGCTCCTATATGTCGGTAAGTGGCAGGACACCACACACACACACACACACACACACACACACATTTTTACCACTCACTACACACTCCTACATGTTGATGACTGACAGGAGACCGTCTGCATGTTTACTACACACTACAGATTGACAGGTGAACTAGCATCAGTAGTCCCCAAGCTCTGCTGGTGATGAGGGCGAGGGAGTCATTACAGAAGATATGCTATTGTGTTCAGTCAACTTCAGCAACATCCTGATGCAAAACTGTCTTTCTCCACTTGTCTCTCTCACATCATACCACACTTCTGTATGCCTGTCCTTCTGATTATTCTTGTCTGTACACACATGATGGTGTGTGTGTGTACACGTGTGTGTACACGTGTGTGTACATGCATATTTGTGTGTGTTTGTGTGTACATACATGATTGTCTCATTGGCATGATTAAGTGAGTGAGTGGGTAAGTGAGTACATTCAGTGTTTCTCAATGGTGGTCTGCGGACTCCCAAGTGGTCCACGAACAGATGTGGCAAAATATAATGTAGATCAGTTTTTTGCCATATTGAACCAACTTGTATCTAAATCAAAACAGTTCTGCAACACTGCCTATGTAAGCTACACCAGTTAAATCATGAATCCTCTGACACAATAAGCACGGTGGTTCAGTGAGTAGGCCTGTTGTGCAATATACTGTTGGAGTAGGTCTACTGTTTTGTTTTCGCTAGGTGGTCAGTGATTTTTTTTTTTTTTTTTTTAAAGTGGTCCTTGGTCTGAAAAAGTTTGAGAAACATTGACATATATGGTCGTGTGTGTGAGTGTATTAATGGGAGTCCGTGTGCCCCTGCTCTATATATGGTTGTGTGTGTGAGTGTGTTAATGAGTGTCTGTGTGCCCCTGCTCCCCCCAGCCAGAGCGCCTGCAGGGCACCCACTACTCTGTGCAGTCGGACGTGTGGAGCATGGGCCTGTCACTGGTGGAGCTCTCCATTGGCCGCTACCCCATCCCCCCGCCGGACCCCCGCGAGCTCGAGGCCATCTTCGGACGCCCACTAGTGGACGGAGCGGATGGGGATGCTCAGAGCACCTCACCCAGACCAAGACCGCCCGGGAGACCAGTCAGTGGTGAGATCACGCACGCACACACACACACACACACACACACACACACACATACACATTAGCATTCCGAAAGATGACGAAGCGGTCACTAACCCTGAGTGTCTCTTCTGTCATCAGGGCACGGGCCAGCCATGGCCATCTTTGAGCTGCTCGACTACATCGTCAATGAGGTGAGAACACACACCTCACAAACCTGCCGTATCAACTTGAGTTTCACAACAACACTGTACACACACACACACACACACACACACACACACACACACAAACTCCTCCTACCATCTTGTGAGAGAGATTTAGTGGTGCCAGAGCCCGTCTACGGAGAGCCTCCCCACTCTCTATTAATCCCATACAAACCGAATTTGGCTGCAGTTCACCAGAGTTCACCTAGATGGTGATCGCGGGCGAGTCCAAAATGGGGTCCTATGGAGCTACATGGCTAAATTTATTGTTTTCACCTATTTAACAACTGAAACCCTCGGATTTTATTTTGTTTTTCGCAAAATGGATATGGATTATCAATCAAAAGTGAAATAATCCGGGAGTCATGTCCTTTCGTTGTTGGGTAGTTGTTGCCCATAACACGCTAGGATTGTGCTAATGAATGACGTCATCGACACGTTTGAAAAGCTTTTGCTTTTTAGAACAATTAAGTGACTTTAAAAAATATAATACTCAACCAAGTGTATTGTCTTTGCCTCCCCTTTCGAATACAATATTCAAATTACTTGAAAAAAAATTATATCCCGAGAAAAGTGGATTTTGAGGGGTACAGCTCCATAGACCTCCATGCATTCTGCACTCGTGGACGAGCGCCCTCATGTGGAACCACAGCAGGAACTGCAACCAGTTCAGAAACCGCACATTTTCCGAGAGTGGAAGTTCTCCCCTTATTAGACATTCTCTGGTGGTGCTTTTGTGCTAAACATGAGCTCTTCCTGCTGCATTCTGATTGGCTGTTCTGTCTCCTCCTCCAGCCCCCTCCCAAGTTGCCACAGGGCGTGTTCACCTCAGACTTCCAGGAGTTTGTCACCAAATGGTAAGTGGTCTCCTTTTTGAAACCATGGAAACCTCGTTGGTTTGTTGATGTTGACTGTTGTCAACATTTATTTGTGTTGTTTTTTATTTGTGCAGCCTCATAAAGAACCCTGCAGACCGTGCGGACCTTAAGATGTTGATGGTGAGTTTTAATAATCTGACCTGGCAAACGTTTTAATTCAGACAGAGGTTCAGTAGGACATAATGTTATTAGCAAGACATATTTTGTATATTGTGGTTTGTAATGTTGAAACTGGTCTTAAATTGATCACTTGAATTCCAACACCACTGAATTTGTGTGTGTGTGTGTGTGTGTGCGCGTGCGATGTTGTGTTTTTGCAGAACCATACCTTCATTAAGCGCTCTGAGGTGGAAGAGGTGGACTTTGCTGGATGGCTCTGCAAGACCATGGGCCTAAACCAGCCCAGCACTCCGACACGCATCACGGACTGAGACACACACACCCACACACACACACACACACACACACACACACACACACACACACACACACACACACACATACATACACACACACACACACACACTGTGCTAAGTGACAGATTCTCTAGCACGTACATGTACCAACTTGATGCCTGTGCTCTGTACTTCCACAGTGTGTGATACACACACACACACACACACACACACACACACACACACACACACACACACACACACGCCAAGTATGGTAGAGTCTGAATCACCAGTGTCATCAGGACCCCCCCCCCCTTATGCCCTGCAGGGATATCCCAAGATGCTTTGGGGCAACTTTCAAGCCCCACACCATCGGTTCCCCATTAATGCATCATTCTGATAGGTTAATGCATCTGTCAGTCACTTTCCCTCCACTTCCATTGGCCCAGTGTTTGGTCCTGATGTCCAATCGGAAATGAGGTGTGTGTGTGTTGCAGACACGGCACAAATGGCACCTTGGGGGGTTCACGTCAAGAGGACTCGGCCTCCACAGACTGTAGACGGTGTGGTCTCTGCTCTCACAGACTGTAGACAGCGTAGCCCACTGATGCTAGCAGGATCATGCTAGTGCTAACGTGTTTAGCAAGATGTCCGATTCTCGAGTCGAGCTTAGACATGCACTGTGAAGGCAGCACAGAAGTTATCAGAAGTAATTTCAATATCTTACACACACACACACACACAGAAGCGTGCATCATACTGGCCTTCCTCATTCACCTGGTACCACAAAGAGAAAGACCAAATCTGCACTCAGTTACAACATCCCAAATGGACATAGAGTGTATATATATATATATATATACTATATACATTTATTATATTAGCGAGGCATGGGCCTCAACTGGGCGCAGTGATATTTAAGTATATTTCAGATATATTTCAGCTTTGTGAGTAAAAACTGAACTGAACTTCCTGGTGGCTGCGCATGCAGAACTCTGTTGCGTTTTGTTTTCCATGTTCCCCTTTGTTTGTTGCTTTTTCCCTGTTGCTTCCTAGTGTCTCTCTTTGCCAGAAGTTCAAAAGCTGCTGCAAGGGTGATTTGATATGTATACTCTTATGTATCTGGGGAAATGGACAGGAGTGTTGTTTGTTTTTGTTTTGAGTTTTTTTTTGTGTGTATATATCACCACCCCACACACACACAGGTGTCTGCATTTTGCTGCACCTCTCGTATGTTCTCAAACAGCTGTCTACCATCTTTACACACAACCCCACACACATAGGATGCATCTGACAGGGTTATGCGTTTTGCCCCAGCGTAGGTTAGTATTCCCCTGTCAGTTGTAGAATAATAAACAGCTTACAGCTTGCGCCATGAGTGCTGTAGCCAGCAGCCAACCCTTGAACAGGGGCGTTCTTCTCTGTTCCTGGATCAGTGTTGGCTCCAGACGTGGTGTCCAATTCAGAGATGTGTTTCCTAGGACGCTGTGGGACTGTCTACCATACTGCAGAAGAGCGCCCTGAGCCCTGGCACAGAGCCTGGCATAACAGTGGAGTGGGGGGTGGGCAGTCCTGAGGGCATGAACTGAGCTGAGCCATCTAGGGGCTCACAGCATCTGTGGGTCAGGTGGCTATCAAGGGCTTTACCAGTGATGTAGGGCCATACTTGCTTATCTTTTGTTGAGAGATAATAAACAGTAGGTGATGGGGAGCTATATTGATAAGTTATATGAGAAGTCAAGTCTTAGTGTTCAATACCTTATATACACACATCAGATTGGGGAGTTCTGAGGTGGGGGTGGCTTGGGCATTTTCTCTTGTCTTGTTTTCTTGCTCTTTTCTTTGGCGCTCTTGAACCTCCCTCAATCACAATTTCAAATGGAGAATGGCGCCACCTAGAGGCAGAGTTATGTTATTTTATTTTGGTCTTTTTAAATGTCATTATTGTCAATAAAAGATGGTGTGTAAGATCACAGCCTCTCTGTGGTTGGTTTAATTTCTGATTCGAGTGAAGAGAGTTCCCTCACACAACACACACACACACACTGGCCAGTAACATTAAGAGTTTTGATCCTGTTTTAAATATTTGTTTCTAGAAAATGCAGCATCAAGTATCTGTAGGCCATTATTAAGTTAGTTATTTAATTGATTAAAAAATATATAATGCAAAATAAGCAATTACATAAATATTCACCGCCTTCAAGTCAGCATTTGGTAGATACTTCTTTGGCCACCATTAAAGCATGGAGTCTGTGTAGATAGCTCTCAATTAGGTCTGCACATCTGAATACTGCAATTTTACTCCATTTTCTTTGCAAAACTGCTCAAGATCTGTCGGGTTGGTAGGGGATTGGATGTGAACAGCTCTTTTCAAGTCCAGCTACAGTATGTCCATAGGATTGAGGTCTGGGCTTTGACTCGGCCACTCTAGAACATTCACCTTGATGTCTTTAAACCATTTCTGTTTTCGCTCTACACTTCAGCTCATTGTAATGCTGTAAAGTAAATCTTCTCCCAAGTCGTAGTTCTCTTGCAGACTGAATCAGATTGGAATCTCCAGGAATTCCATTTTGCTAGATTCATTTTACCTTTACCTTCACAAGCCTTCCAGGGCCTGCTGTCTACAAGTATCCCCACAGCATGATGCTACCACCACCATGCTTCAAATTAGGGATGGTGTGTTTGTGGTGATGTGCAGCGTTTGGTTTCCGCCAAAATTAGCACCTAATCTGATGGCCAAAAAGCTCAATTTTGGTCACATCAGACCAAAGAATCTTCTTCCATTTCACTTTGGAGTCTCCCACATCATGTCTTTTGGTGACCTTTAGTCAAGATCTAATAATATTATATAAGAGTTTTGACTGGTGAAGAACTTGGGCAAAAGTTGCTCATCTCAGCTGCTGAAGCTTTCAACTTCTTCAGAGTTGTCATACAGTAGGTGCCGTGGTGACCTTTCCCACCATTATTCTTATTGAACGGTCACTCAGTTTGTGGTGACGGCTTGCTCTAGGCACCTTTGCCATATTCCTTACATTCCTTGATGATGGATTTCTCTGAACTCCAGAGGATGCTCAGTGTCTGGAACTTTGTGTTGTTTCCACCCCCTCACTTATGCTTTTCAAAAAGCTTTTGTCTGTGTGGCATGACTGGAGAAGTTGCTAGACTACGCCACCCCAGGAATTACGGGAGCAGGGAACACCCATTTATCTTTATCCCAAATAGTGTTGTGGTCAGGGTGCATGTTAGTGACCTTGTAGACCAGGGTTCTAAAGTGTTGTGGTCAGGGTGCATGTTAGTGACCTTGTAGACCAGGGTTCTTTAGTGTTGTGGTCAGGGTGCATGTTAGTGACCTTGTAGACCAGGGTTCAAGGCCTCATGTGGTCTCTGCTGTCTCCCCTCTCTATACAGAGTTCATATGGTTTCTGTCCACTAGAGTACAGTATAAAGAGGAAAAAAACTCTGAAAACGAGGATCTCTGAACATAGATCCAATATCCGTCTCCATGACATTAGAAGTCCAGTAGCACTTCATTTCACACAGGCCTCGCACAATGTCTCGTCCTTAAGATATACAGGAATTGAACTGATAAAACCACCCAGTCGGGGAGGGGATGTTAATGCATTACTTCTTAAGAGGGAGGCATATTGGATATATACATTAGACACACTGTCACCACACGGCCTCAATGAGGACTTCGATCTTAGGCCTTTCCTGTAGCATGGGCCCCATGTTACACAGTCCTGACAAGAGACGCGAATTTGCACAATGCGACAATATATGCCATGCTGCACAACTTTGCACAGACTGTTTTTTGATATCTAGCTTATGTATACTTACCGCTGGCTGTTGTTTGACATATGAGATGTGGAGACATGCTTGTTCTATGGATATGTACTATCAGTGAAAATGACATGAGTTCTGATACAGACGTTAACTTGCACAATGTGATAAAGAGTCGCCATTTTGCACATTTTTATGGATATGTACTGTAAGTGAACATGAGATGAGTCCTGATGAGAGATGCTAATTTGCACAATGTGGTGATAGACGCCAATTTGCACAATTTTGCACAGACTATTTGTATGACATCTAGCTGGTGATTTGTGATATGGGGTTTGTGTATACTTGCTTATTCTATGGACAGCTACTATAAGTGAACATGAGTTTAATGCCGACATGCTAATTTGCACATTTTGACAATGGATGCCAATTTGTACATTTTGCACAATTTTGCACAGTCTGTTTTGACATCTGACCGTTGTGTATCCTGTGGACAGAGAATGAGGTCATGTTTTTTGTAGTTGTTGGATTCCTGTAATTTTTGTATATAGTGTATGTAGGTGTTTCTGGAAAATGTAGATATGTGTATGGATGTATGTATGCACTGCATTACTGAACATGTATTGGCTATTGCTGTGATTGGATAATTACTTGCCTGTGTAACACCACTGTGTGATCATGTGATCACTTAATTGTACATATATGGGTGTCTTTGGATTGTTGACTCACGTCTGATGAGGGCTTGAGTGGGCCCGAAACGTCACGGTAAATAAACTATAACTTGGGAGCATATACTGGTGTTGCGGACTTTTTCCCCTCTTTCCCTTCTGTCCACTAGAGGGCACTGGAATGCAGAACTAGGTCCCACCTGTAAACACCTTCCTCTGTTGTGTTTGTAGAGGGATTATTGATGACAGAGCTGTCTGCATCCCCTTTAAAGCACTTATAAGACTGACATTTTAACTAGTGGGTCTGGGGATTCATTAGTGGATATTTAAGAATTATGGTTGAGGTGCAAACCTGATATGAGTGATTGAACTGACCAAACTGAGACAAACTTTGTGACAAAAGAAAGTTTAATGATGCTCATGACACTGTATGGCTAAATAATCATAAAGTTTTTAAATATAAATATAAATGTTAATCAATGCATCACTTCATAACAAAATAAATCCTTTGAAATAGCAGTAAACATAAAGAAACATAGTGCTGATGTGTGGGGCAGCTGGATGATCATCTGGTATTGAGACTGGTATTGGTACCAGTCACACTGATGGATGCTTGATTTCTCCCCAGTTAATACCTGTTAAGAAGATTCAGCAGATTCCATCATCCTCGCAATCGGGTTTTCTTCATTAGGATTCATCAACACAGACATGCAAGGCTGTAGCCATTGTTTGTCTCCATAATTGTAATTTCAGCGTAAAATGATTATAGAGAAGAGATGTTAATGTTAGCCTAAAAGACAGACATGCAGTGCAGAGTTTTTCTTTTTTTGTAAAATGCCAACTCCCAAGGTCACCTGTAAATAAGTGTGTGTGTGTGTGTGTGTGTGTGTCAGTCATGACAATTGGGAATATTAATGGATGCTAACGTTATGTAATGGGCTGCTGGCTAGTTATGGAGGCCTATAGTTAGTTGTTAAAGTTTAGTTTGTGATTACATCTGTAAACTGTTTCAAACAGCAGTAAGTGATAGTTAATTGTAGTATAACAATGTATGCCTTTATATTGGGGGTGACATTATGATCATAGTTGAATATTGGGGGGACATGTCCCCCTCAAAGTATATTATGATTATAGTGTTGCTGACGTGTCAACATACGAACAGCTCAACTCCAGTCAGACTAATAACTCGGTAAAGCTTGTCCAGATGAAACCTGATAACTGTATTTAACGGTGAGTTTGTTAACTTTGCGCAGGTCAAAATCATTTACACATGTACAGTAACTACTTGTGTACACTGATACATCACAGATACTAGTTGAGATTACACATGTAAACAATAAGTGGACACATTGACACATAGCACAGAGGATTACTTTGGATTGTGATTATATATACTGTATTCATCATACTTACATTAGTTCAGTCAGTTTATATGTAGGGTCTCTCTGTAGAGCAGAGAGCAGCTCCACTCCAGACTGCTGCAGTGTGTTGTTTCTCAGGTCCAGCTCTCTCTGACTGGAGGGGTTTGATCTGAGAGCTGAAGCTAGAGATGAACAGCTCCTCACTGTGAGGTTACACTTCCGTAGCCTGAGATAAACACACAATTTAATAACACATCGTCCATAATGCACACACAACACAACGCCCGTTTCCCACCGCATCCAAGAACAAAAACAAAACAAAACAAAACAAAAAAACATTTACTGTCACACAGGTAAACTAGTTCAGTCAGCAGTATTGTATAGATTACAAATTTCAGTTAAACACCAACACTGCCCAATTGTGTAGACTCTTCCAACCAATTTGGTGATGAAGTCATATGGTTGAGTCAGACTGGAGGGTAGTCATGGTAACACTATGTGCATGTGCAAAAGTGGGTGTCCATCAGCTGCACGGCTTTGTGATGCCCAAAGACAGATTGAGAGTAAAAGGTATCTGGACACACACACACTTGCAGACTTACTCCAGTTTTTCCAGTCTACAGTTTGGATGCTCCAGACCAGCAGAAAGCAGCTCCACTCCTGAATCTCCCAGATTATTGTTACTCAGGTCCAGATGCCTCAGACTGGAAGAGTTTGAGTCGAGAGCTGAAGATAAATCTGTGCAGCTTTTGCCTGTAAAGTTACAACCCCTCAGCCTGTAAACGAACACACACACACACACACACACACACACACACACACACACACACACATTAACATTGATATAGAGATTAGCATGATATAAAAGCCACAGTTGCAGCAAAACAAAGAAAAAATCATTCAACACACACACACACACACAGACTGACATATTTACTTCAGTATCTCCAGTCTACAGTTGGGATGCTCCAGACCAGTAGAAAGCAGCTTCACTCCTGAATATCCCAGATTATTCCCACTCAGGTCCAGCTGTCTCAGACTGGAAGAGTTTGATCTGAGAGCTGAAGATAAAGCTGTACAGCTCTTCTCTGTGAGGTCACAACCCTTAAGCCTTTAGACAAGCACACCATAATATTATAACATAGAGATAGAAATCACACAAATAAAAGACAAAATTCAAACAAGAACACTTAGATTAAGGGCCTGTGTTCACCAATCACGTTTTTGTAATGACAGTGTCCTCAACCTTATTCACTGGGCTCGTAAATGTCATTTCTCTCTTGCTGGTCAAATAAAATTGAGGGAGGGGCGGGACCTTTACTGTGAACAATGTTAGTAGTGGCAGATATTGAGGGCGCTGTCAGAGCAAAAAAAACATGATTGGTGGACACACTCTCTGTCACGGTCGGGTCTAGAACCCGGGCTGCCGGAGTGGCAAACTGACTTAACCCACTCGGCCACTGAGACTAATGACTCAAGTGCAGAGCAGACAAAGTAAGATTAACTGAGTTTATTTCAGGTTTTAGACACAAAAGCTCAGAAGATCCGAAAGTGTCAAACAGTCCAAAAAGTTAAATCCAAAACCTCAATCCAAGGCGTAATCCAGAAAATCAAAGTCCAAGAGCCAAGCCAGGGTTCAGATAACAGAGTTCAGTCCGAGGAAGGAAAGGCAAACAAATCCAATAGGAGAATCCAAAGGAGATACCGTAAACAGTCCGGGTCAACACAGAGGTAAAGAATCCACAGGGCAAAAACGTCCACAAATTTCCACAAAGGCTTATAGCTTGAGACACACAGGGTAATCACGAAGACTTAGCAAAGACACAGACAAAGAGCAGGGTTTAAATACACTGACACAATGAGGAAATGAGACATGTGACCAGAGACAATGAGGAACAGGTTAATTGGATAACAAGAGGATTGGGTAACAAGTGACTAGCTAGGGACAGAACAGAAGTGTTTGGCGACATCTAGTGGCCAAAATAGTTAATGCGTGACACTCTC
>NC_063189.1:20453729-20503729 GCF_017589495.1 Alosa alosa
AAGAGTTTGATCTGAGAGCTGAAGATAAAGCTGCACAGCTCTTTACTGTAAGGTCACAACGCCACAGCCTGTAGACACACAAGGATTAACATTGAGCCATAGAGATGAGAATCCCTGCTTTAAAAGACAGACAGACAGACACACACACACACACAAACTGCAGACTTACTCCAGTTTCTCCAGTCTACAGTTTGGATGCTCCAGACCAGCAGAAAGCAGCTCCACTCCTGAATCTCCCAGATTGTTGACACTCAGGTCCAGCTGTCTCAGGTTGGAAGAGTTTGAGCTGAGAGTTGAAGCTAAAGCTGCACAACTCTTTTCTGTGAGGTCACACCAACTCATCCTGTAGACACACATACACACACACACACACACACACACACACACATACACACATTGACATACATCATAGATGAGCTTTGTTATTAATTATTACAATAATATCAAAAGATAGCCAATGTTAAAATATAATTTATTTACATGGTATATAGGACACTGGTCACCTTTGCACTTTAATGTTGGTGTAATGATATTTAGGGTTATTTTTTCATGTCAAGATCTCTGCTAGATTGGCTTAAACATCTGTGGCAGTGATCAGCTTCTTGTGATGTCTCAAAGACTAAATAAAGATGTTAATTTATTGATGAAAGAACATTATCAAGCTTTTGTATAACTTATTCCACATTGATGAACTAATAATAATTGGAAAAACTGTTTTAATGTCTAAGTCAATGTTGAAAGGTAATTGTGTGCATTGTATCTATGCACCCCAAAAAAGTGAGTCAAATCAAGCTCATCTCTGATAATGTACTACAGGTGTGTTACACCAATCATATGCTTGGTGGTCACCATATTAGTTGTGTTCTTTCACTGGTTGTTTGTAAGACTTGAGAAAGGCCACAGGCCGAAACGTTGTCTCTTTTGTATTAAACTACTGGCATATGAGCTGCTAGAGTGTGCGGTCTCCCTCTGTTTATCACATCACGTATCCCGTGACCAGCACCTCAAAAAAATGTAAACTATTGGTGTGTGTTCGCTTTCTCCATTCAGAAGCTTCTGCAACCAAACCAGCGGTGGTGATGGAGAATACCTGCCATGTCGATGCCTCTGTAAGTCCTATGAGGTTACGTTTACATGTGGCCAGCTATTTTTATATACGGACATTTCACCTTCTCCTTTTTCAAAAATAACATTGTGCACACCTGTCAGTTTTCAGAAAAGTTTTGTGTACACTAACCCATGTATATATGCTGTTGAGCATGCCAAACCTGTAGGTGGCAGTGTAACAAGAAAATGGCAACAACAGCAACAAATCACTTCCTCTTTCTCTTTTGAACATAGGTCGCATTTTGGCACAAGTGCAAGTTTTGGCGCATACTGTGACCTCGGCTGCCTAAAACTCAGTTTTTCTCAGTTTACATGCAAACATGCAAACATGCAAACATAGTTTTCCAAAATCTCCACTCTGGCCGGAGTTAAAGAATCGTTTTCAGAGGCGAATTATCCGTTTGATTGTAAACGAAGGGCACAAATGAAGGGAAATGTCTCCGTTTTTCAAAATAACCATGTACGTGCAAACGGGGTCTGAGAAAAGTGTGTGAGAAATGTGTAGTCATACATGTGTAGTTGGTCATACACCCATTATTAGCTGATTGCTTGGGCCACTGCACAAAATTAAATTCTGAAATTTAGATGGAACACAGAACATTTTCCTTCTGTTCCTGTAATTGTTTGTATATAAACACTATAGTGTTATAGTCTCTACAAATATTTGTATATAAACACGATAGTGTTATAGTCTCTACAAATATTTGTATATAAACACTTATAGACTCTACAAATACTTGCAGGAACAGGAGGCAATGTTCTGTGCAGATGTGTGTCATTGACATAAATTACACAACTAGATGTTCCGCATAGCAGAACAAAATATGACCGCTGCTCAGTCTGTGTGTGTTTGTTTGTGTGCGTGTCTGTGTGTGTGTGTGCATGTGTGTGTGCCTGTGCGTGTGTGTGTGTATGTGTGCGTGTTTATGTGTGTGTGTGAGACAGTATCATCCTCTACCAGGAATCCTTTGCTCAACACCATCTACAGGCCGATGGGTGTACAGTCACTAAATGTACACATACATTTATTGTATAGCCCTTCATGAATGAATACAATCGTTTACAAATTCATGAAACTTGGCATACCCCCAGAGGATGTCAAGTTAATCATACACATGACATTTGGTGCAGTTCAGAACATCTCATGTTCTGAAGATAAGGGCGATTAAAGCAGTATAATATTGCATTTTTAATTTTTACCGGTGGGGTGCAAATCACACATGACTGGTTATGGACTAAGTTGATGCAGGCCCTTGAGACCAACATACCATAAACATTTTGTCATCCTCGGTGCCAGGGTTCAGGTAGGTTCAGGTAATTTTGGGGGTTTCAGCCCCCTGGGGACCAAACACAATTTTTCCATAAAAGTCTAGTGGGGCTACATGCCCACCAAGTTTCATGTGCCCTGGTGTTTTGGTGTCCTGGGTATCGTTGACCAAAATTTCAGGAAGATGACTTTGACTTTGATAATCCCTATATGACCGCTACGTTAGCTACGCTAGCGGCGGTCATAATAATATGTCAGCTAGTATGTGTAGCCTTTAATATTGTTTAATTATATTTTGTATATTTGTATTTTAAGATTAAAACCCAGGGAAGATTGATACATGATTACTTTAAGAATATGGGTAACACTTTACTTGACGGGTACCATTAATTTAATCTCTCCAGCCTTTGTAAATATTTCATGAATATCTTATGAAGTCTACATTGAATGTCACTTTACTATACAAGTTGTTAAGTATTTGTAATCACTGAGTTTAACACTGGGAGGTGAACTCATATGTCTATGGGTGAACTAGCCTACATTCAGCTGACCCATATTTGTGTAACCTGGAACGGTTGGACATGATTTGCTTGACCATGTTCTGTCGTTTTGGCACTGGAGTAGCCCATTGACTCAAATGTGACGTGATCAGGTAAGAGGTTTAGAACGAAAACGGCAATGCTGTTTTGCGATTGTTGGACTTTTATTTTGACAAGTTGTCGTTGTTCTGTCTTCCACATTCATGAAAGGTTTGGTATGAATGTTGATCATGTCTCATGAAACAGTCATGAATGCTTTATGTGCAGTTTATGACAGCTGCTATGAATGTGTTATGAACTCACCCGTCAAGTAACGTGTTACCAGAATATGGGAACAGGGGCGATGGTGAAGTTCTGGCAACAGAACACTTCTTCCAACCCAAGTTACCAGAATATGGGAACAGGGGCTGTGACATTCTGGGAAATGAAATGTGCTACAGTTGTCACCATGTTTTTGATGGCTATTTGGCCTGACATTTTTTTAACATTTGTCACCGTATTTCGAAAATACAATTTTCTTACAGTGGTGCTGTACACTAGCCTATGAGCTAAAGTGGTGTTCCAGACTAGATCTCCCTGGCTTTCCAGGCTAGTAAGCAGTACCTGTGACTCTTAAAACAAATCCATAACTTTATAGAATAAAACCTTAATACACATATTTATGAGTTCATTACTCACTGGACTTTTCTTGATGCTTTAACCACTGGCAGCATCCTCAGCAGACCTTCATCTGATCCAGCATGGAGACCATAGTCCAACAGCTTTAACTCCTCCAGTTCCTGGTCTGACATCAGCAGCACAAAGACCAGTGCTGACAGCTGGGAAAGAGAGGGATTCCCTCTAGCTTTATTTCCCTTTCTCAAGTAGCCCTGGACCTCCTCCACTAGAGAGTGGTCATTCATTTCATTCAGGCAGTGGAACAGGTTGATGCATCTCTCTGGGTTGGTGGTTTCTCTGATCTTCTCATAGATGTATTTGACTGTGTCCTCTGTGTTCAGTGAGCTGCTTCTGATCTGTGGCAGCAGGCCTTGTAAGAGTTTCTGATTAGACTCCAGCGAGAGGCCCAGAAGAAACCTCAGGAAAAGATCCAGGTGTCCATTTTCATTGTTTAAGGCCAGATCCACTGCTATATGGTGTAGGTCATTAAGTCTGTTAGCACTGAACAGTGAATAAAGTTGAGAAGTTTGGTGCTGGTCAGAGATATCGCCCTCTCTCATGCTAAAATGCAAAAACACATATAGAGCTGCTAGAAACTCTTGAACACTCAGATGAACAAAGGAGAACACTTTCCCCTGGTACAGCCCAGCCTCCTCTCTGAAGATCTGAGTGCACACTCCTGAGAACACAAATGCTTCTATCACACCAATGTCACACTCTCTCAGGTCCTCTTCATAGAAGATCAGATTGCCCTTCTCCAGCTGCTGAAAGGCCAGTTTCCCCAGGGACAGAATGAACCTCAGGTTCCAGAGTGCTTCCACATCAGGGGTTCCATACTTCTGACTCCTGTGTTTTGTTTGTATGATCAGGAAGTTTGTGTACATTTGAGTCAAAGACTTTGGAATTTCTCCACTCTTTACTTCAGCCATGATGCACTCCAGAACAGTGGTCACCATCCAACAGAAGACTGGAATATGGCACATGATGTAGAGGCTCCTGGATGACTTCAGGTGTGTGATGATTCTGCTGGCCAGCTCCTCTTCTGTGATTTTCTTCCTGATATACTCCTCCTTCTGTGGATCATTAAAACCCCCAACTTCAGTCACCCGGTCAACACATTCAGGAGGAATTTGATTGGCTGCTGCCGGTCGGGAGGTGATCCAAATAAGCGCGGAGGGAAGCAGATTCCCCTGGATCAGGTTTGTGAGGAGGACATCCACAGAGGCAGATTCTGTTACACTGTAGATGCATTCTCTGTGCTGAAAGTCTAGAGGAAGTCTGCTTTCGTCCAGACCATCAAAGATGAAGGCAATGCTGTATCTGGCTGGTTTGGAGAAGGCAAAGTCTTTTGTTTCACTGAAGAAATGATGAATCAGGTCCATAAGGGTGAAATGTTTGTCTTTCATCAGATTCAGCTCCCGAAAAGGAAGAGGAAAGACTAAATTGATATTTTGATTGGCTTTCCCTTCAGCCCAATCGAGAATAAACTTCTGCACAGAGACTGTTTTTCCAATGCCAGCCACTCCCTTTGACAGCACAGTTCTTATGGGTTTGTCTTGTCCAGGTAAGGGCTTGAAGATGTCTGTACATTTTATTGGTGTGTCCCCTTTGTTACATTTCTCTTGGATGCTATCTCAATCTGTCTGACTTCATGTTCAGCATTGACCTCTAGGCTTCCTCCACCTGACATGTAGAGCTCTGTCTCCAGAAAGGTAGGCTTTCCCTTCTTAGGGATGCTTTCAGATACACTCTGAAGCCTCTTTGTTAGCCTATATTTAAGCTCTTGTTGGCATCTAGGGAACATTCCATCTAAATACAGTATAAAGATACAATATGATTTAGTCAGTCGAAAGACATAAGTGTGTAAAGTGAGCACTGTG
The DNA here is from genome assembly GCF_017589495.1 of Alosa alosa. NCBI lineage: Eukaryota > Metazoa > Chordata > Actinopteri > Clupeiformes > Clupeidae > Alosa > Alosa alosa. The sequence goes on from NC_063189.1 coordinate 20,459,180, forward strand.
CAGTAGTAAAACATCACGACAGACAACATATCCTGTCAGTTGTCAGTAGCACACTCATGTCAGAGCATCTGAGGCCGTCAGAAATTCTAGTTACTGGTCATATGACAGGCACTGCACTGTTATACTGTATCTCTAACACTGACTGAATGCCAATCTCTTCCTATGATCAAGGATTCACATGTTTAATATATTATACCTACCAATCATGATTTTTAAGTAAATGGTTTAAGAAACAAATGCTGAAATAAAAATAAATCAGTCAATTAATAAATCACTCACATTTATCCAGCTGCTGAGCAAGAATCTCCTGACTCATGTTCCTCAGGATGTGCACTGCAATCTTCAGAGCTCCATCTCTAGCATCTCTCTGGTCCTCCTCATCCTCCTCCTCATCATCACAAGGGGATTCTGGGTAATCATGACTCAGGAGCTTCTTGAGTCTCATCAGTTCATGCTTCATGAAAGTGACAACTTTGTGTTCAAGCTCCTGTTTTCAGAAATTAAGTCACTATCAGTGATGAAACAAGTATGACGATTTGGCCAGCAATTTTCCTTTATCTGCTGATCAATTTGTTTGTATGTCATTACACTTTCCTTCTGGATTAGTTGTTATTGTCTGCTCTGAGATTCATCATCACATTGTCATCATCAAATGTCTATATAATTAAATGTATATTAACCATGTATAGAATAACATTGATTCACATGGTCATTTATTAGTACTCAGTTCATAGCATCAGCCGGTTATCGATTTAACACACACAAACACACTCACACAAACCTCGAATACAGCAGACAACTCATTGTTTGTTGTTGTGCTGAGGAATGGAGGAATTGTTTGTTCTTGTTGGATGCTGAAGAACATACAGTGCAAGGAGGTACTGATTAAGAAATTCTACAGGTAAATACATGTCTTTAAAGAAGCTATGTGCGGTTTTCTAGGTCAAAACACCAGCTATGTGGAGCCTTGTGCTACGCCCCTGCTCACGCGTAACTTTCAGGTGCTCAAACAAAACATTCTATGTGCGCACATGCATGTTTCACGTGTGCACGTGAAGGTTTCATGTGAGCACATGAATGTTTTGCATTAGCACATGAAACTAAACTTTAGATTTTTTTGCTCATGTCCCCTTAGTGGCTTGGTAAAAATCACTAGACATAGCAACACAATGTGAAGGCATAACCATAGTGACATATGTACAATGCCTATGCTCCGTGCTGTCTAGAAATCCACTGAAGTTAGCATGCAAACCAATTAGCGGAGGGCCGCCTCTCTTGTCATATGATGTTGTTCCAAGTGTGGCCGCTATATTAAATGCTTACAGTGGAGGTGTATTGGGAGAGTGCCCTGTGGCTAGCCTAGAAATCTAGACGCACCCTAGCGGCGGCAAATTAATTTGCTCAGCCTGTACGTCTAGTATCAAACCATAGGTATTTCTACTGGCTGACGCCGTGGACGTCATCCAATCACAGCGCTCTATTTTGTTAGAGAGTCTTAAGGTGGGCTTAACAGGATAACGACAGTCCTGCGACGTGAACAACAAGGAAGGTGGCTATGGCAAACGAAGAGCGGTTGTTTGAATCGGCATTGGCGTCAACTTTGGAGGAGTTGGACTTGTGCTTTTCTTTGAAAGTTGAGCAACACAATGCACTTAAGTCATTCCTTTCGAAGAAGGATGTATTTGCCGTTTTGCCGACCGGATACGGATATGGTCATAGCGCTGGCCTATAGCGCTGGCAGTTTGAAAGACAATTCTCTGCCCGCCCCTTGGATTAAGCGAGGTGAATGGTTCGATTCCAGACTATACATTTCAATGATATAGGATGGCCCGCCAGGCTACCCTGTGGCTGCATTCAAGGGAACTCAAAACCAAAAAAACTCCACATAGCACCTTTAAAAGTGAACACCAATTCTGAGCTGAGAACTGTTCATGGGAGGTAGGAGACAAGCATTTCAGTGACAGTTCAGATTCAAGAATTCAAGGATTTTTATTCGTCACATACAGAGTTAAACATGTACTGTAGTGAAATGGCATTTGGCTGCTCAACTTTCCTGTGCAGAGGTGTCTACAGTAATTATAAAGATAAAGAAAGAAAGATCTAGAAGGAATTTAATAAAAATAGATTGAGAGAGGGAGGGGGGGTTAAAAAGTGCAGTGTGTGTAAGTGCAGAATCGGAAGTCAATGTAATGTAGTTACATGAGTCGTATGTGTGTTCATTATGCAGATAGCTTGAGGAAAAAAACTTCTCATCAGTCTTTTTGTTTTCGCCATGTGGGGCCAGACGTCTGCCTGACCTCAGTGGTTTAAACAGTCCATTGTCAGGGTGTGAAATGTCCAATAAGTCTTTCCCTCTTGGCTCATGTAAATAGTGACATCGATAACATAAAACATAGGATTATTTGTGATTTAATTTCTTATAAAATATTAGTATTCCACCTGGCAGAACAACTCTATAGTCCAATGATCTGCCTGTAAAACACCTGTGTGCATTTTAGCACATTGACCCTCACCTGCTCAGTTGTTAGATGGAGGTGTGACATGATCTATTTAATGTCATTATATCCATAAAACAGCAGGTTGGGAATGTAGCAACAATAGAAGAAGCACAGAAATACGACTTTCAAATGAATCGGCCATGGATCATTATACAAGCCATGAGTTCCTGTTGATATCTGGTGCACAATGGGAAACAATTAGTAGCAGTCTTGAAAATAGTGACCCTGCAAGATTTACAGTCTTTGCAAATTCCTAATCTGTGAGTATAAAATATGTGACATGTCTTTGTGAGAGGGTGCCAGCTTTAGTCTTTTAAAAGTATTTTCCAAATATTTTCAAAGTCCTCTGGTGTATAGGTAGCATTAGCAACCGAAGGAAATCAGCTTCTCTATTCTGAGCATGCAGTTTCATGCGTGACGTTTTTAATTTGTACAATCTTCTTCATCAGACCAACAGTAAACCAATAATCTCTCCACTGTTTATGTTTACAGTAATGCCACTGTGCAAATCTGGTAGAAGTTCTAATGAGGTTCATCAGCTCACCTAACGGCCCTAGTGTAGGCTAGCTCAATAAACACCTCAGATAAAGCAAGACATTATGGGTAATCATTTAGTGTATTGTGTCCTGTACAGATGTGTCTATAGAAAATACTGTCACAATCATCCTTGTGTGTTTAAAACACAGTTGCACAGTAACGGAGTATAGGGAGTGTAGGCTGCAGAAAAGGTGTCTGAAGATGGGGGTCTGTCGGTACCTTGTCTCAGGATCTTTCACGTCCATGATCAGACCCTTTGAGTCATCACTCCTCATGGACACACTGCTGGGTACTGGTGAGTCTGGTTTCTCATCCACTGGACTTCAGCAAAGTAAACATTTTTTCAGTGTTTACATTGCATGCTCAAACTGTGTACAGATTTCTTTTTAAATAAGTATACTTTGTACTGGGAGAATGGAGCTAGAATTCAGTAAAACATGGTTTGTGGATGTGGTGGCTGCACATAATGCAAAATTCAGCAACCACAAAATACAATGTAATCTTATGTGGCAATCACAACATGGGAAGGATCCCTACAGAGATTCCAACTGTGTCTGTGTACCTCCCTAACTGTAAAGAAATTCTATAAAATTGTTTTTATAAAACATTAAAGAAGATACTACAAAATGACTGATTCTACTGTTTAAGTGTCACTTTCACTTTTTGTCTGTACAAAGTGAGTTTTTTTTTTTTACTTTACATTGTATGCAGGATTCTCTTTGTTTGAGATGAACAGGCATCATCATAGGGGTATCAAAGGCCTCCACGCCCTGCTGTCAGACACCTTCAGAAATATAGATACTAATCAAGTGTCAAAAACAAATCAATTCACTATCCAGGACTACACTGTAGAGCCCACTAAACAGCTGTTTTGTCACTCAATACAGAACCAATTTTGATCATTGTTGTCTCTAGCGAATATTTGGCTTAAAAAAATAAAGGAAAATGAGGGAGGTTGAAAGATTCAGAATTCTTGAATTATATGTTTCCCTTGGGTGAAGGGCTTAAGATAACAGTTTTTGAAAAGTAAACAAATTGTATAAAGTTGAGTCTTTCCTTAAATGCTTCAATACACTGTAACTGGAAAAGCCAACCCAGGTGAGTATCAACCCTCTGTCTATGCAATGGTCGTACCTGTGATCAGGAGAGGTGTCTCCCTTTCTGAAGTGCAGAGCGCTTGATAGGTCACTCTTCTCCACAGACTCACAGTGGAGAGCAGGAGAGCTTGGCCTCCCTCGTCCATCAGAGCTTCCGTACTGCTGACTCATGTTGGAGACAGAGCTGCAGTCACTTCCTGTTTGAGATGCAAGACGTTTCCTAATGGTAAGGAATATGGAGTTAGTTGTAGTTCTGTCTAGCTATGTGGCTGAGTCCTCCCAAGGGACTATGATCTCTAGGATGTAAACTGTCTTCAGCAAAGGTGACCAGAGTACCACATTCTGTCCAGAGTGCCATATTCTGTCTATTTTGGACAGTTGCTTATGGAGGCACAGAGTTTGTTGTCCTCCACTTGTTCTTGAGAGATGATACCAGACACTTATTCATTGTGCTGCCAAGTGTATAGCAGCCTTGTGAGAAGAGTTTAATGTACCAGCTTAGCAAGTACCCAGTTGTACCCATTTAACCACTTGTTACACCCCTTGGAAATTGAAAATGTCTAAAATAGGTCCACACCAATTCTCAGTTCTGGTGCCATGCAGGCGAAAGTATTACAGGCATTTCTTTTTTTATAGGACAATATTATATGGGGTTAATTCTTGGTCACTCACACACTCTATGTGGTAGTCATTATGTAGTTATTAAGCTAGCAAGCTGTTGTCAGAATTCACAACCTATTTCTCTAAAAACATATGAAACAGTTGCCGTACCTACTTCAGTCAGTGTGACAGATTCTCACTAATCACGGTTATGGTTTTTATTTTTCTTCTCTGCCTGCCGTAGGCTGCACTTTCATTCTGGTAGGCTTATGGCAGTTGTTAGTGTTTCACGGTGGAGCCTACTAAGCTCTGAGCAAGCTATGGGGACCCCATTGGGGCTTTCTGGACATACCATTGTTGTCCCCTGCACAAAACAGATCTGAAGGGGGTTCTGTACGCAGCAATTGTCGTTGCTGTGTTAGATATAATCAGCTGTCCTGGGAGCCCCCTTTCCAGCTTGCACAGGTCATATTACGGTGCATGTCAGAGTTAGAATGGTTGCTATTTCTGTGGATCATTTGAGCTCTGTCAGGAGGGGAGCAGGAGACTCATGGGCTTAGTGGAGAGCTCATGTGAGTTTGTGAGTGGGTTAGTAAGCTCATTACTTCTGGAGATAAGGGTCTACTATTTTACTGTAGTAACTATTTTAAGGTCTTCTGTGTTTTTAAATACTACAGTATGGCCAATAAACCTTTCTTCCATCTCCTCCATCAGTATGGCCAGAGAATGTCTAATAAGGGGAGAACTGCCACTCTCGGAAAACTTCCGGTTTCTGAACTGGTTGCAGTTCCTCCTGTGGTTCCACATGAGGGCGCTCGTCCACGAGTGCAGAATGCATGGAGGTCTATGGAGCTGTACCCCTCAAAATCCACTTTTCTTGGGTTATACTTTTTTTTTTTTTGATTTTTTAATTTTTTTAAAATTTGAATATTGTATTCGAAAGGGGAGGCAAAGAAAATACACTTGGTTGAGTATTATATTTTTTAAAGTCACTTAATTGTTCTAAAAAGCCTTTCAAACGTGTCAATGACATCATTCATTAGCACAATGCTAGCGTGTTGTGGGCAACAACGACCCAACCTGTAAGAAATCAAAAGGACATAAGTACTCGTTCATTTAACTTTTGACCTATAACCCATGTTGAAGTTATACAAACTACAATCAAATCTGAGATTTGTCAACGACAATCAGGTGAAAGAGACAAATTTAGCCATCTAGCTCCATTGACTCCCATTCATTCTGCACTCATGGCGATCGCCCCCAGTGGAACTCTGGTGGAACTGCAACCAAAATTCGGTACAATGGGACTTAATACGGAGTGGCCAGGCTCTCCGTAGACGGGCTCTGGTATGGCTAATAAACCTCCCTAAAACTGCATATCCCGTAATTAACTTGTGCGCATGCGCAGTAGTGTTCTCCTTGCGTCATTGATTCCTACAGGCACTGCTGTCAAGCATCCTCTTGGAAGAAAGTTTACGTTCTTGTTGTCTGGTTCGTCCAACAAATGACGACGAAACGGACGTTTTCCTACCACACCCAATGTAAGTTACAATTAATTTGTGCTTTTTATTCGAATGGAGTGTGTGAAGTCTGTTTAAAACGACTCGGCTAATCAAGTAAGCAAGCAAGCTGGCGTTAGCTTCAAACTTGTAGCTTAGCAACATAGCTGCTACTCTTAGATGCTATGTCTAGAGAGGACGTTAAGTTTAACTCTAGCTAGTTTGATAATATTGGTAATACGCCGAGTAAGTTCATAACTTGATTAAGCGATAACTGAGGATTCAGTAGGTAAGTTATATTACATTAGCTAGACCTCGGGAATGTTTCTAGGTTCGTGGTTGTGTGCAGTGGAGGCGATAGCTAAGCACTTTACACTCAAATTGCCAGCCAGCCGCCTTTCGTAGCGATAGCTGGCCTGACGAGGGAAATGGCAAACAATCACTGGCTGAAACTTAGCCTTCGTTTTGAACTACGTTTGTATGAGTGGTAGGTTGTGGCGTAAAATGACTTGATAGTTTATAGTTCTATTTCTGTTAGGTGCTGCTTCACTGCTACTGGAGGATCAGGCTGACTGCAACTACTATGGATGCTATGGATGGCAGGAAAACACAGTACACGTGAAATTCTAGATGAAGAGTGAATAAATGCACTTGCTTAACTGATAACAAGTTGTCAATGGTTATGTATGCAAGCTTGTGTAGCCTAAACAAGACATACCTAGGCCTAGCCAAATTTATCCTGGCTGTAGATAACGCAGGATATGAATTTCCCAATATTTTGCCAGATTAGGCTAATAGTGGTTACCTGAGGTTTAATATCAATTGAAATACCACTGAAATCACGTTGATCTTTAGTTTGGTTGTAATTTCAACATTGTTTCAATATTCAATTTAGTGGAAATACCTTTGAAATCCCGTTGATCTGTAGTTAGAATTTCAACGTTGCTTTAATATTAATGAAGGTTGCAAAAGTGATGTAGAACACATGTTGCAGTGCGACGTTGATTCAATGATTTTAACGTTGACAAAGTAATGTTGATTTTAACATAGATTCAATGACTAATTGTTAGCTGGGTGCAGAATGAGCAGTCATCAACACCAACTGAAAGCCCTGTTTTGCAGGTAGTCTTGCATTGCATACAATTAGGCTTTCTCTGAACTACATTTTTCAAAGGCCAGCTTTCGTGCTTTTGTCACAACTTCAGAATGGCTTGACGCACATGCTTCAAATTTGGTGTGAATATTTGTATGGATTCAATCATGAAGTCAAAGGTCAAGGTCAAACCCACTTTGAGTGTGATATCTCAAGAATGCCTGACACACAAGGTTTTTTGGTACAAGGGTTTGTATGAACTCAAAGACTAAGTGATTCAATGATTTTTTTTTTCAGGAATCTCCCCACCAACATTAACCCAGCAGCTTTCCATCCACTATTGTAATTCCTCTGGCATTACATTTCTAGTTAGTTTTAAACCATTGGTTTAATAGGTAGTGGGCTCCATCAACTGTCCAGGGCAAAGTCGGTCTGTCCTGATGGCACTGCCTGCTACTTGATATCTGCAAGCCCTGGCTGCTGCCATCAAAGTGGCGCTCTGGTTTTTGTGTGTTTTGAATGTATTTATTTTGTTAAGTATAAGCATATATACTCTTTTGATCCTGTGAGGGAAATTTGGTCTCTGCATTTATTTTGGGGCAGCCGTAGCCCACTGGTTAGCACTCCGGACCTGTAACCGGAGAGTTGCCGTTCGAGCCCCGACCAGTGGGAACGGCTGAAGTGCCCTTGAGCAAGGCACCTAACCCCTCACTGCTCCCCGAGCGCCGCTGTTGTAGCAGGCAGCTCACTGTGCTGGGATTAGTGTGTGCTTCACTTCACTGTGTGTTCATTGTGTGCTGAGTGTGTTTCACTAATTCACGGATTGGGATAAATGCAGAGACCAAATTTCCCTCACGGGATCAAAAGACTTACTTATCCCAATCCGTGAATCAGTGAAACACGCTCAGCACACAGTGAAGTGAAGCACACACTAATACTGGCGCATTGAGCTGCCTGCAACAACAGCGTCACAGGGGAGCAGTGAGGGGTTGGGTGACTTGCTCAGGGGCACTTCCGCCGTGCCTACTGGTCAGGGTTCGAACCGACAACCCTCCGGTTACAAGTCCAAAGCGCTAACCAGTAGGCCACGCTGCCCACCTGGTTCCATGGTGGGGTATGTTTTTGTGTGCGCTTTAATTTGTTTGGCATATGCACAATGTAATGTTTTAATACAGAAACTAATCATGATAATTGCAGGTATTTAAAATGGTATTGAATGTTGCAATTTAGCCATGTTTACCATTGTATTGGTGGTAATGTGAATAGTGTTGTGACTATTCACTATCATTATTTCTAATTATTTATTTTTTATTGACAGAGCCCTCACAATTAAACTGATATCAAGAATTAAAATAGTTAGCATTCCCAGTGTGGAGCCAGAGGCTGCTATTGCAAGTCATATGGGGGATGATTTATGTTCATCAACCAGGTGGTGTATGCAATAAGGCAAGAACTGCTGTAGGCAGTGTTGCAATTAGATATGACACAGACACACTACTGCTCAGAAGTGTAGGGTCACTTTGAAATGTCAAAAGAAACATCAACATATCAAAAATATCAAAAGAAAAGCCCTGGCCTAAGTGCACCCCAAACCTTATAATGGTGGTGTATATATAGTACACATAGTAGTTTGCACTAATTGTATTGATGAATTTTTTTTTGTCAATTACTATGTCTGACTACATGTTTGCATCACTGTATATTACAACATTATGTTGTAGCAGCAAGTTCCCAGCCTCATTGTCAAGCTTAATCATTACACTGCCATTCATCTAAACTATGCCAAACACACTGCTAATACACCTTGAATACTCCAAACAAACTGCCATTCAACTCAAATACTCCAAACACACTGCTAATACACCCTGAATACTCCAAACAAACTGCCATTCAACTCAAATACTCCAAACACACTGCTAACACACCCTGAATACTCCAAACAAACTGCCATTCAACTCAAATACTCCAAACACACTGCTAAAACACCCTGAATACTTCATTGCCATTCTTCCCCTCACACATGGCCACTCTCTTAGACTTCCACAGAACTGATGCACTCTTCACTCAGTGGTGCAGATGCAGCCATCTCCATCTTAATGTCAGGAAAATTAAGGAAATAGACACAGGGACCCCATGACTCCAACTTGATCAGCAAGGAAACACTGGAAAAGGTTGAACTCCCTAAATATCTCAGACTCACATCGAACAATAAGCTTAGATTTACGAACACACAAGGGCATTCAAAAGGAACCTTCAAAGACTGTCAGCCATCTGCAAATTGAAAGGACTTCATGGCATCCCCCCATCTCCTCCTACTGCTCGCAGGGCATTATCCACACTATTAAACACCCAGGAAGCATCAGCCTGTAAACACCTTCCTCTATTGTGTTTGTACATGTTGATGATGATACCCACATTGTGGACATATTATTGGTGAGGTGTCGCTTTCTACCCAGCTATTACAGACTGGTATTTTAACTAGAGGGGATTCCATAGGGCATTTTTAAGTGCTTGATCTAAAGAGGTGGAGTGTGCAGGGCTGTGAAAGTAGTCAGTGATGGCACTCATATGGTAGCACATTTTATTCACATATAACATTAAATTAGAGCAGACATTAATTTATCACTTTTAAATATTGGTTTAATCATAGGTATTGCTTATTTATTATAATACAAAAGTGCCCCTTTAAAGTGTAGCAGTAGCAGGTGGACCCATATGATGAGTGGGGGCAGCTGGAGGGTCATCTGGTCCTGAGTGTCTGGAAACTGGAGCATCTGCAGCAGCTCTGCTCCAGTCACACTGATGGATGATTGATGCTCTACACATCATACCTGTTGAGGAGATTTGGCAGATTCCATCATGCTTAGTATGAGGTTTCTCCATTAGGATTCCTCAACACTGACTTGACACTGACACTAACTTGGATTGTGATTATATGTGCTGTATTCATTACTACTCTAGTTCAGTCAGTTAATATGTAGGGTCTCTCTGTAGAGCAGAGAGCAGCTCCACTCCAGACTGCTGCAGTCTGTTTCCTCTCAGGTCCAGCTCTCTCAGACTGGAGGGGTTTGATCGGAGAGCTGCAGCTAGAGATGAACAGCTCCTCTCTGTGAGCTCACAGTACCGCAGCCTGAGAGAGACACATAATACAGAGAACAGATTTAAAGAACACTTAACACATAAATAACACAAACTCAACACAAATCCCAACATCTTATTAGGACCTGTTGTGATTTAAACCTTTCTAAAGGTCAAGACGTTGTCACACACACATACTCACACAAACACACACACACACACTCTCTCACTCACAGGTTGCAGGTTTGCAGATAAGAGGACCGCTTCCTTTCCCCTTGAGAGGGCCATTCTTGCTTTGGGTTTTGGATATGAGCATACAAATGCAACATGCAACACTGCACTCAGACACATTGCAAACACACAACATTCATTACTGATGACTGACTTTGACCCACCTCACACTGGTTGTTTGTTTGTTACTTGGTTAATTTGGTTAATAAATCCATATTTTAGCTAAAGAACCATGTACACTGTGTGTGTGTGTGTGAAAGAGAGAAAGAGACTTTATTCATGTATCTGTGACAAGCACAGGCATGCAAACCTGCACACACACACACACACACTTGCAGACTTACTCCAGTGTCTCCAGTCTACAGTTGGGATGCTCCAGACCAGCAGAAAGCAGCTCCACTCCTGAATTTCCCACATTATTGTCAGTCAGGTTCAGATGTCTCAGACTGGAAGAGTTTGATCTGAGAGTTGAAGATAAAGCTGCACAGCTCTTCTCTGTCAGGGAACAACCCCAAAGCCTGTAGACACACACACATTAACATTAGAGCATTGAGAGGATAACCACAGATAACACAGTGTAAGGATAGTAACACACACACACACACAGTGTACATCTTTTGTTTACAGGTCAGACAATGGAACAGATAAATCCCAGACAACTTCAGCACAGTGTGCTTAAGTTTGTGTGTGTGTACACACAAAGACATAAAGACACACACACACACAAAGACATGAAGTCACACACAAGACACACACACACACATTCACACTACACACACAACACAACACAACACACACACACACACACATATATACATACAGACATAAAGTCTTGAAAAACTTGAATTTCCCCTTGGGGATCAATAAAGTATCTATCTATCTAAAGTCACACGCACACAGTGTGCATCTTTTGTTTACAGGTCAGAAAATAGAACAGACAAAACCCAGACATCTTCAGCACAGTGTGCTTTACTTTGTGTGTGTGTGTGTGTGTGTGTGTGACATAAAGACATAAAGACACACACGCGCACACACACACACACACACACAGTGTGCATCTTTTGTTTACAGAAAATAGAACAGACAGAACCTAGACATCTTCAGCACAGTGTGCTTTAGGCCTAGTCCACATGTACAAACCGATCTTTTTCCCTCCGTCTTCCCTGGAACCGTATCAAGAATATTTGCGTCCAAACGGATCCATCTCAACACGTTACTTCATATCCCAGGCCTATAGGTGGCACTGTTTCTTTACAGAAATTGACCAAAGCTTGCGCAGTAGGCAATGCAAACAGACAGAATAGGCTACAACGAAATGGCTAGTGCAAGGAAACCATTGTTTGTGTGGACTTATAGTTAACTGTCAACTGTAGTCAACTGTAAAACTAATAAACTGAATTGTTACGGTTTGTGAAGGGTGCAGTCCCGTCCTTTATTTGGCTAACGCAGGTAAAAACAATCTCCTTTACTTTCTTTGTAAGGATCCTTTGTAGGATAGTCTGCGATTCACATTAGTTTTGGTTATCACCGCAAAGTACCCACGTTCTAGGCTATTCCGTCGCCACGTTTATAATATTGCTATAATACCTTTGTTAGTAACAGTCGATACTTTTGCTAGCATCAAATCGCGCATTCACATTTAGTGCGCATCTATTAGGCTTAATGAGTTCTAAGCGTCTTTGTATGCTCATATCTGACGTCACTTCACTATGAATGCATTTATTTATGTTGTAAGAAATGTAAAATAAATGAATGACACCGGCACTATGCACAAATTAATGTAAACTTACACCGCACTTCCCTAATAACTTAAGTTCTCTCGCGTCACTGACAGTAGGCTAGCTAGAATGCATAAAAAACACCGGGAAAAACAGTGTTCAGTCCACCAAGTCATAGGCTAAGCTATCGGCGCTGCGCAGCATCAGTTGTGATATTTATGACCGCCGCGCAGCTTAAGCGGGGCGGTCATATAGGTTTAGTCAGATTTTTTTTTCTTTTTTTTTTTTTTTTTTTTTTCTTTTTTTTCTTTTATGTCCAAATTTCCGTCAATGATTCCCCGGACACTGAAAGACCGGGTAGACAAAACTTGGTGGGCATGTAACCCCATATGGATAGCATGGAACCATCGTTTTTCGTTTTGATCTGTAGCCCCATCGCTGGACTGCACCCCCTAAAAGGAGGGTAGGGCAGACACAGTTTTCTGTGAATATCTCGAGAACCGTAAGGTTTAGGAGGACCACCTTTTTGTATGTTGATCTCAAGGGGCCATGTCAACCCATTCCATAACCACTAATTTCATGTATAGCGCCACCTAGTTAAACACAAAAAAAGTAAAAATGAGGTGTTGTAATTGTAGGTATCTGTGACCTAACATAGTCAAAACTGCACGAAATTGGAAGTGTAGGATCATTTGACACCTTCTGAATGCACGCCAAGTTTCGTGGAATTTTGTTCATGGGGGCCACACAATAAATGAATTTCTGTTATATTACACCAACTGGCCTGTAGGTGGCGGAGACAGTTTTCTGTGAATATCTCGAGAACCGTAGGGCCTAGGAGGTCCACCTTTTTTGTATGTTGGTCTTAAGGGGGCATGTCAACCCATCCCATTACCACTTATTTCATGTATAGCGCCACCTAGTTAAAAATTAAAAAGCAAACAATTAGGTGTTTCACAATATCTCTGGCTGACATGGTCAAAACTGCACGAAATTGAAAGTGTAGGATCATTATGACACCCTCCGAATGCATGCCAAGTTTTGTGAACTTTCGTTCATGGGGGGCCTTACAATAAAATAATTTATGTGTACATTTAGTGACCGTGACACCAACAAGGATTCCCGGACACTGAAAGACCGGGGTACACCTAAACTTGGTGGGCATGTAACCCCCATGGATAGCATGGAACCATCGTTTTTTTTCTGTAGCCCCCCCCCACTGTACTGGACCCACCGAAAGGAGGGTAGGGCAGACACAGTTTTCTGTGAATATCTTGAGAACCGTAGGGCCTAGGATGACCAATTTTTTCCGTATGTTTGCCTCCAGGGGTCATGCTAACCCATTCCATGTGCACACATGTGCATAAACAGATACACACGCATACACATACATTCACAGTTATCGTACGTACTGTATGACACATACTCACACAGTAGACATATATACGCATGCATGCACATGCACAAACACACATACGCAGGCAAACACACAAGCACGCACACACACACACACACACACACACACACACACACACACACATAAACATGTACACGCACACATGCACACAATTCAAGAATTTCTCAGAATTATGAACAGGCAAGATGGGGGTGGGGTTGTATAAAATGAATTTTACATGTGAAATCTATGAACTAATAATGTTTTGGTACTTGTTGTCTAGCAGATACCAGTGAGAATTGAGTGTGGATAATGCAATTTAGTGAGACAGTTAGAATCATATAGGCCTTTCAGTGTGATTTATTTTTGTGGAAAAAATGTGCTGGACTGGGCGGCGGTCATATTTTGTACCGCTCTGCGGTACATCTAGTTATCCTACGGAGTGTAATCGTAGGTAATGTCATGTATGAAAACTAGAAGTGTTAGGCAACACTATAAGTGTCAAGTCCAGGGCAGCTGAGGTGTGGCGATGACATCATCGATACGCAAGGATGTGCGGTTTCAATATATATTACTATTATTATTATTATCAATATACATAAGACAGAGAGAGAGAGAGAGAGAGAGAGAGAGAGAGAGGCAATTTGCATTTATATTGTTTAACTGTTAACCAACATACAATTGTACCAACATACAAAAAACAAGTAGCCTACAAACATGGGGCAATGCACAAAAAAAATCAACCATGAAATATTATATTATTACCATCAATAAATTAATTAAACTAAGGCTTGAAAAAACTGCCAGTGGTACCCAGGTCAGCCTAAAATGTGCAACTCCCGAACTCTGAACTCATGAAACATTGTAGCCTAGAGTTTGGCGCGCACACACACAGCCACATCATGATACATTGTTAACACACAGCCCTAGCCTGCCACGACGTTGGAGCCGATAACGGTAAGGTTGTCAGGGACAGGGGTGGACGTGGACTTATCACTATTTTGATCCTCGTTTTGAAAAAAGTGGACAAGGCGCCTGCAGGAATGAATGCGATGGTATGCACACACCCACCTAACTTTCAACGCTTTGATAATATTTGTCCCGGTTAGGTTCCTGCATTGGTCAGTTAACAGCTTAAACCACATAACTTTCAGTGTCCCACCGGCGGGACACTGAAAATCAATTGTATGCACCATATTGCTATGTAGCATAGTAATGTTATACACCATTTCAAAGCTTTGACTCTTGGGAATCCAAAAATGACAACTTTTTTCATGTACAATCTGTATAGTGCTTTACATTCTCAGATTAATCTTATTATGTCTCAATTAAATTTGATCCAAAATGCCCCCCTCCCCCCCTTCCGCTTTTGGTGCTACCCTGACTTCTGGCTGCAGTGTAGCTGCAGCACAATAAGTAGATGCAACATATTGGGTACTGAAATGTTCACAAGAATCCAAAGAAATTGAATCTTCATGTTGTGTTATCCAATATTAGTTGTACAGATGTATAGTCTATCTTATACACACTCATTGAACCAACAAAGTAAATGCAAAAATAGAGACATTTTTGTAATCCTTCCATATTTAGTGTAGTCATTCCATATCAGAACCCCTGAAGTATAATCCAAATGCAAGCATGAAACCTCAAAGTGTTACCTTTCATTTGAGACCAGGATTATGCTTCTAGACAAAGGGGTTCATGTGCAGTAAGCATTTGATTGTCAGTATGCATTTTGGATAACAAAATGTCCTATAGGGAGTATCCATAGGCATTTTACAAAACGCATGTGCATACCTTGGCAAATAATAGTCTAAAGCACTCATATTTTCATTCTATATTGATCTACTTTTGCACACAAGACCTGGTGCTAGGGCTCAATTGTGTTTCTAAGGGATATCAAGAGACCTAGAGGGCTGAAATGTGGTCAGTTCAGAGATGCTTGTAATCCGGCAGAAAGAAAAAACTATATTCTAGCCTCTGTAACTCTTTGTGAGTACATTACACATGTATTTTGACTGTTTCCAACGAAAACTACAGGTTCTCAGCTTTCTATAGAGGTCCAACATTTGATGGTAGGCCCCAGAAGAGGTGGGAACAATGCCCTTGTAAATAGGCACAGTGCAATTTCAGGCAAAAACTTGAAATTCTTTTTGAGAGTTAAAAAGTAGTCTACATAGTAGGCTAAAGACATCCACATGCAATATCTTTACAACAACAACGCCTAACAACGACCTATTTTTTTGGACAACTTTGTATAGCCCTATAAAGGCTAAAGTTACCTTTAGTTTTGTTCTAGCGAAGGCTACGTTCACGTATGGCTTTAAACAGCGGTAATGCCAGCCATTTTGACAAGCACAATAATCTTGCCTACTTTGTACTTGCGGCTTGCCCATTTGAAATAACTCCTCTCGCTTTGCTGTCTCCATCCTTTCTGTTTTCGTTGTTTAAAAAACGTGTTATATCCATGATGAGTCTCGAGTTAATGAATTAGCTTATAACATTGTGTGCTGATAACAAGCATAGATAGTAATAGAAAACAACAAGCTAGCCGACAACTTCTGTAGCATGCGTATGTAGGCTCTCCTGCTCAAACAAAAGGTGTGCGCGTGCATAGTTTTGCATTAAGTTGATTTTGATAACGTGTTTACAAACTTACTTTACAGAAAATTGTAAATAGCCTACTGTCATGCAGTTAATGGAATACTGTGCAGAGTTGGGAAGTTATGGTAGCCTAGGCCTATTTGGTGTGAACACACACACACAGGGGCAATTCTCTCTCGAGTAGCCTGATGATACGCACAGTGCGTACTTGGGTACGGCCGTGGTTTTGGCGCGCCTGAGAACTGAGAACGTCTGGCTGCTTTTTTGAGCTCCGCTTTTATATTTCCTAATTGTCTCATGCGAAGCCATTGTTGTCTGTGATAGCATGCATTGATAAGGGGAAAGACAGGTGTATGTAAGACATGTTTTCTTTTTTAAATGTCCCGAGCCGGGGCCCCCTAGTGGCCGGGGCCCGGGGCAGCAGCCCCTTTGCCCAATACACAAACGCGACTGTGTGTGTGTGTGTGTGTGTGTGTGTGTGTGTGTGTGTGTGTGTGTGTGTGAAAGAGAGGAACAGAGAGAGAGAGAGACTTTAGTCATGTGTCTGTGTGAAAAACACAGGCATGCAGGCCTGCATACACACAAAGACATAAAGACACACACACACAAAGACATGAAGTCACACACAAGACACACACACACACACACACACACACACACACACACACACACACACACACACATTCACACTACACACACAAGCACACACACACACAAAGACATGAAGTCACACACAACACATACACATTCACACTACACACACACACACACACACACACACACACACACACACACACACACACACACACACACACACACACATTCACACTACACACACAAGCACACACACACACAAAGACATGAAGTCACACACAACACACACATTCACACTACACACACACACACTCCACTCACTCACACACACACACACACACACACACACACACACACACACACACATACACACACACACACACAAAGACATGAAGTCACACAACACACACACACACACACTGTTGCAGACCTACTCCAGTGTCTCCAGTCTACAGTTTGGATGCTCCAGACCAGTAGAAAGCAGCTCCACACCTGAGTCTCCCACATTATTTTAATTCAGGTTCAGCTGTCTCAGACTGGAAGAGTTTGATCTGAGAGCTGAAGATAAAGCTGCACAACTCTTCTCTGTGAGGTTACAACCCCACAGGCTGTAGACACACACACATTAACAATAAGGCATAGAGATGAAAATCACTCTTTTAAAGCACAGACAACACAGTGTAAGGATAAACACACACACACACACCACACACACACACACACACACACACACACACACACACACACAGTGTACATCTTTTGTTTACAGGTCAGAAAATAGAACAGACAAATCCCAAACATCTTCACAGCACAGTGTTAAGTTAAGTTTGTGTGTGTGTGTGTGTGTGTGTGTGTGTGTGTGCGCGCGCGCCTGCGTGTGTGTGTGTGAAAGAGAGAAAGAGACTTTATTCATGTCTCTGTGACAAACACAGGCATGCAAACCTGCACACACACAAACACACAAAGGCATGAAGTGACACACACACACACACACAGTTGCAGACTTACCCCAGTGTTTCCAGTCTACAGATGCTCCAGACCAGGATAAAGCAGCTCCACTCCTGCATCTCCCAGATTATTGTTACTCAGGTTCAGCTGTCTCAGACTGGAGGAGTTTGATCTGAGAGCTGAAGATAAAGCTGCACAGCTCTTCTCTGTGAGGAAACAACCACTCAGCCTGACACACACACACATTAACATTAAAGGCACACTATGCAAGATTTTCACCTTAACAATGCCAATTTGTTGGCAAACGAACTTGTAATAGGCAAATCGTTCACCTAGCATAGCAATACAGCATAGATGTAGCGAGTTCCTACCGGCCATGTAACTTCCAAGAGTGGCGCCCCGCCAAAACTCGTGAGAATCATGAAACATTACCTTGTCAGTAGATATAGCTCTTTGGAGATAGTTTTTGCCTGTTGTTAATCCTTCACCTCCACAACAAAAACATTTGCATTGTGTACAGGAGGATACGTCGCAAGAAGTTTGTTATTTACAATAGCAAGTAACATATAAATACATTGTGAATCTAGAGGGAGCTCTAAACTCGCCAAAAATACCTAAACCTGCATAGTATACGTTTAAAGGTGCTCTAAGCGATGCTGGGTGATGTCACTCCTGTTGACATTCAAACAAAACAGAGAGCTAGCTCTCTACCTCCTCCCCCTCCCTCCTATGCAATTGAAACTCTCCTAAACGAGCATCTCATCTGTGATTTGCTGGAACAGTTTGTTATGTTTATATGGGCTAGGTTTGCCCAGGTTGTTTTTTGCCATTTTTGGAGCCTGGGCTGTCCACAGATATCACATTTTGTTACAGTGTATTCAGGACACAGGCAGCTAGCGGATGGTGAGGTGATGTTTGCTGTAAGTGACAAAAATGTTTTAGCCTAAAAAACGTGTGGCATCGCTTAGACCACCTTTAAGACATAGAGATGAGAATCACTCTTTTAAAACACAGACAACACAGTGTGAGGATAAACACACACAAAGACACACACACACACACTGGCAGACTTACTGCAATGTCTCAGACTACCGTTTGGATTTTCCAGACCAGTACAAAGCAGGTATTTATTATAGATATAAAAACACACACATACATACACAGTATATGACTGGAAATATTTCATAACTTTAAACACAGAAAATACCTCAGGTCTTTACTCTGTCAGGGAACTGTATCTAGATAGCAGACAATTCCAATTCAACATTCAAATATGTGAATTAATCCCCTGAATATCTGCATCAGTTGCTGTACTAATGAAATCCATAACAATTTCAATTAATGTATTTAGTCACTAGAGTCCAATACTCACTGGACTCCTTTAGATGCTTTGACCGCTGGCAGTATCCTCAGCAGACCTGCATCTGATCTGGCAGGTGAACCAGGTCCCCCATAATCCTTCAGGTTAAACTCCTCCAGTTCTTGGTCTGACATCAGCAGCACAAAGGCCAGAGCTGACAGCTGGGAAAGAGAGGGATCTTCTCTGGGTTTATTTCCCTTCCTCAAGTAGCCCTGGACTAACCTGACCCTAGCCAGATGAATTTCGTTCCGCTTAGCTCCGCCTAGCTTCACTCACATCCATGTGGGACCTCTTCCATTCAGAGTGATTTCTGCAATCGACTTTATGGTTCAGCCAATCAGGACGCAGGGCGGGAGTTTCATAGATGTGACATAGCGTAGAAGCGACTGTGAGACTGTTATTAGCGTCACGGGTTGGCTTCGATGTGAGTGGTTGAAGTAGCACGTCAATAGATGACGGACAAGTGGCTTATTCAATCATATGCAAGCATTTTTTGATTAGGCCCAGCCTTCTGAAGCAACACTTCAATGGATCGGTTCCAGATGGATGAGTGGAGCTAGGCGGAGCGAAATTCATCTGGTTAGGGTCAGGTTAGCCCTGGACCCCCTCCACCAGAGTGTGGTCATTTAGTTCATTCAGACAGTGGAACAGGTTGATGCATCTCTGGGGTGGTGGTTTCTCTGATCTTCTCCTTAATGTACTTGACTGTTTGCCCTGTGTGCAATGAGCTGCTTCCTGACTGTGGCTGCAGGTCTTTTAAGTGTTTCTGATTGGACTCCAGTGAGAGGCCCAGAAGAAACCTCAGTAAAAGGTCCAAGTGTCCATGCTCACTGTTTAATGCCAGATTTAATGCAGTCTTGTATAGGTCATTGAAGTTTTCATTGTTTGTCTGTATTTGGGAAAAGCAAAATGTATCAGCATAATGTTATATTTTTATTTATTTATTTATTTATTAATTTATTTATTAATAAACAAAACATCTCTGTCAGTTCCATGCCGTTTTCAACAGCTATCAAAAACAAAGGTCATTTTTGGATAGATGGATTTTTTGTGAATGTTTCTTCTTCTGCATAAGATTTTAGTGATCTTTAGTTCATGTGATACTTTATTGTCAATGCACAAATTAAGTAACAGTAGTCTGAAACGAAATGCTGTCCTTGTAGGAAGCGCCCATTGTTTTTCCAACCCACTTTTAACTTCCAACAAAATTACGTCTCACTGCACACTAATTATGTATCAGCCGTTCTAATACCAATAGTATGTGCGTACCTGTGTGTGTGTGCATGTGTATATGTGTGCACCGCCATCTACAGGCCAATGAGTGTACAGTCACTAAATGTACACATAACCTAAATTTTTTTAGACCCCCCCATGGATGAAATTTTACAAAACTTGGCATACCCCCAGAGAATGCCAGGTCTATCATACACATAAAATTTGGTGCAGTTCTGAATATCTTAACTGAAGATAGGGGCGATTAAAGCAGAATGATATTGCATTTTCATTTTTTACCGGAGGGGTGCAAATCACAAATGAGTGATTATGGGCTAGGTTGATGTGGGCCCTTGAGACCAACATACCATAAAAATGTCTTCATCCTCGGTGCCACGGTTCAGGTAGTTATTTAGGAAAAACTGCATTTTTGGGGTTTCGGGGGGCCCAGCGCGGTGGGGGAGTGGCCGACATTTTTCCGTAAAAGTCTAGTGGGGCTACATACCCACCAAATTTCATGTGCCCCGGTGGTTCGGTGTCCTGGGTATCGTTGACCAAAAATTCAGGAAGTAGGAAAAATGACAGGAAAAAATGACAGGAAAAAAAAAAATGACAGGAAAAAAAAAAAAAAAAAAACTTTGACAATCCCTATATGACCGCTTCGCTAGCTTTGCTAGCGGCGGTCATAATAATATGACACTGTTATATTTATATAGTATTTGTAGGCACTAAATATTTATTATGGATTCAATTGCTCAATAATTCTATTGATGTTTTATCCATTTTACTGGTATCAGCAAGAATACAAACATACTCAGTTGTTACCAATTAGATTAGATTTCACTGGAGCAATTAGGTGAACATGAATTCTGCCAGATTCCGAAATGGTTTTCAAATGATGTTGTAATAACAATAAACTAAGTTCAGTAATGAATGAATAAATCACTCACACTTCTCCAGTTGCTGAGCGAGGATCTCCTGACTCATGTTCCTCAGGATGTGCACTGCAATCTTCAGAGCTCCATCTCTAGCATCTCTCTGGTCCTCCTCATCCTCTTCCTCCTCATTGCAAGGGGATTCTGGGTAATCATGACTCAGGAGCTTCTTGAGTCTCTTCAGTTCATTCTTCATGAAAGTGATGACTTTTTCCTCAAGCTTCTGTTTCCCGAAAACAAGTCATTCCACCAATAATGAAATAAACATGAGGATTTGGTCAGCAAATATTCTCTAATTGCTCTTTTACTTGCTTTCAAGTAATTATGCTTTGCCACTGAATTTATTTTCTGCTATTTATTTCCAGTGCTCTTCAAATCACATTACATCATAAGAATATCTGTGTACAATAGCTGTAGAATGAACATGTATTATTGAATAAATTGTCTTCACATGGTCATTATTATTTAGTTTATGGCATCAGTGCATGACTGATTTATAGGGCTGCACAATTATTGCAATCGCAAAATGAACCAACGTAATTACCGGTACCTTTTATAACTTTTATATTCAAGTCATCCTCCCTGACTGTGCCACCTCTGGTTGGTGGTTGTATGTATTGTGTGAGGGGCACAGAAGAAATTCTGATTGGTGAGCTTCACAGTTGGTCGGGAGTGCACTGTACGTGCTCACCAATCAGGGGTGGCACAAATTAAAGAGACATTTGGAATATTACGTTATGTAAGGGATAATGTATAGAACGCCGGTCATTATCGGGAACATAAGTCCCGATCCGGACCCGAACCGGACCCTGACCCGCAGCGGAGGGGTCTTATTCCGCCCTGAAGGGACTTATTTTCCCAATAATGACCGGCGTTCTATACATTATCCCACTTATTACACGGCTACTTGCCAAAACGTAACAAAACTAGATGTACCGCAGAGCGGTACAAAATATGACCGCCGCCCAGTCCAGCACATTTTTTCCACAAAAATAAATCACGCTGAAAGGCCTATATGATTCTGTCTCACTAAATTGCATTATCCACACTCAATTCTCACTGGTATCTGCTAGACAACAAGTACCAAAACATGATTAGTTGTTTGGTTGTAATTCATTTTATACAAGCCCACCTCCATCTTGCCAGATCAAAATGAAAAACGACGGTTCCATGCTATCCATGTGGGGTTACATGCTCACCAAGTTTTGTGTACCCCGGTCTTTCAGTGTCCCGGGAATCCTTGTTGGTGTACGTCACTAAATGTACACATAAATTATTTTATTGTAAGGCCCCCCATGAACGAAAGTACACAAAACTTCGCATGCATTCGGAGGGTGTCTGATCTTACACATTTAATTTCGTGCAGTTTTGACCATGTCAGCCAGAGATATTGTGATGAAAACACCTAATTTTTTGCTTTTTAATTTTTAACTAGGTGGCGCTATACATGAAATAAGTGGTAATGGGATGGGTTGACATGCCCCCTTAAGACCAACATACATAAAAAGGTGGACCTCCTAGGCCCCACGGTTCTCGAGATATTCACAGAAAACTGTCTCCGCCACCTACAGGCCAGTTGGTGTATAGTAACATAAATTAATTTATTGTGTGGCCCCCCATGAACGGAATTCCACGAAACTTGGCGTGCATACAGAGGGTGTCATAATGATCCTACACTTCCAATTCCGTGCAGTTTTGACTATGTTAGGTCACAGATACCTTCAATTACAACACCTCATTTTACTTTTTTTGTGTTTAACTAGGTGGCGCTATACATGAAATGAGTGGTTATGGAATGGGCTGACATGGCCCCTTGAGATCAACATACAAAAAAAATGGTCCTCCTAAACCCTACGGTTTTCGAGATATTCACAGAAAACTGTGTCTGCCCTACCCTCCTTTCGGGGTCCAGTCCAGCAGGGGGCTACAGATCAACACAAAAAAAATGATGGTTCCATGCTATCCATGTGGGTTACATGCCCACCAAGTTTTCGCGGTACCCCGGGTCTTTCAGTGTCCCGGAATCATTGACGGAAATTTGGGCATGCGAAAAAGAAAAGAAAAAAATCTGACTAAACCTATATGACCGCCGCTTCGCTGCGCGGCGGTCATAATGAGAGATATCACTCTCATTGGTTTAAAGCAGTGGTTCCCAAACTGGGGTCTGCAGTCCCCACTAGGGGTCGCCAGAGATTGCAGGGGGTCCGCACAATGTTGCCTGGGCTGAGGTTGTAAGGTTACCAAAATTATATTTCATATATATCACATTAAATGTATAAAATCCCAATAACACACCCAATTGGATAATCAAAATTCTGTATAATCCAAATTAAAACATATTTTTGTTCCACATTTAAATTCATGTAGCTATTTACTACCTCTGAACTTATAAGTTTGTAATTAATCACTTTATTCTTTTAGTGTGTGTGTGCGGGTAGGAGTTTCGGGTAGGGGGCCATGGCTTGTCTTAGACACAGGCAAGGGGGCCTTCAAGGAAAAAAGGTTGGGAAACACTGGTTTAAAGGATGTTATGCCCAAAACACACCCATGACTGATTAAGAAACATAAGGCCCACCTTATTGCACCAAGCGCCAGACGTTTGATAACGTTTCATAACTATGCCACACCCAACGTGACAACCCACAAAATTTGTTTAAACTTTTTGCTAGTGACCATGCATTTTAGACTGTCAAAATATAGGCTAATATCTAAATGTCTGACTGATAGAGATATTCATTAATTTTTGAGGTGGTGATAGGTGATTGCATTTTATATGAAAGTAATGCAAAAGTATACACAGCTTAGCTCACATTGTCTATTGATATGGTGAATGTGTTGGGTGTTCTGAAGTGAATATGGTATTGAGACAAATATGAAAATTATTGGATAAAACTGTAGACATTATGTAAAATGTAGTTGACTGTTGTGTCCACTAAACCTGTCTATAAGAAATGTGTAATATGGGCACAAATATATCTTCATTAAGATGTCCTTTCGGGATGACTGTTTCCCTCTCTGAAGTTGGTAAACTGGCCCTTTGAGTTTTCACTCTTCATGGACACACAGCTGGGTCCAGGTGAGTCTGGCCTTCAAGTCAAGTCAAGTTTATTTATATAGCGCATTTCATTCACAGAGGTCATTCAATGTGCTTTACATAAACAAAACCAAACAATGATAACAAATAAAAGCATAGAAAGGCAATATAGTCAAAGAATAGTTAAAAGATAAAGATTATAATAAAAAGAAAACATAAAACACAAGGTCAAATCATTTAAAAATAAAAAAAGAATTAGTAAGCAAAAACAAAGGCAAAAGTAGTAAAAAAGTAAACACAGCAAAGTAAACACATCATACAGCAGTAACTTGTACAGTGGTCTAATAGAGTATGTGATGTGATGAACCAGGTTATCCTCACTCATGGAATGTCTCTTTCTCCAATCAGAAAGGAATAAATCAACCACTTTTATAGTCAGAATAAATATACAATACAATAGCACACAAGTGGGCTGAAAGAAAGTCACACGATCAGGATCCGATTTCATATGAAGACAAAAATTTTAAGGAGTAGCCTATAATCTTTCTTTCCAGATGGACACCTGTCCTTACAGGGAACAGGTTCATAATTTATAATCCCAGTAAAAACAGAGCTGACCTTGTATCTCCATGGCCACCAGCAGAGCATCCATGCTAACTCATATTGGAGTTTGGATGTTTGAAAACTAAAAAATAAAGAGAAAGCCTAAAAAATGTAAGTCAATGAATTGAGTAGCCTATAACACTTCATGTTATGTGGACACGGACAGGTATTCCACTGTGCAACCTGAACATAGGCTATCGCCTGACACCTACTTTGACTAATTCAGTCAACTGTAGTACGTCTGGGTTATTGGTTTAAAGACCCCTTTTAAAGGCTACTGTTTTTTTGTTTGTTTTGCTTTTGGGATCTGAAATAAAGAGCTAGCATCAGATTGTAGGCTACTCCTAAACAACCTAGCTCATGTAAAATAAACAAAACGATACAAATCTCTCAATGTAATTATCAACAACTTTAAGAATATCCTATAGCCAACATGTAGGCCTAAGCTATTTCACACTCCACAACAAATCGCTGATATTGCAGCAAACGTCACCTACGTGGTCGTCGAACGCACCTTTTATCCACTCGAAAAACACAGCCTAGACAGATAGATAGGTAGAGAACTCTTTCACTTTCTCTTTTACAAATAGCCTACGGAAGTTGATGTTTGAAGGCATGACAAAACAAGAGGAAAAAATAAACATACCATAGCCTAAAATTTCAAATAATACACAGATATGGCCTTATTATGGCTTCTATGCAAGACCTGCTCAATAAAACAAGCGCCCACTGTTTCATTTGTAGGTGACTATATCTAATTTAATTGTTGTTATGAACTGGATATGTGATGATTCTGTGAATACTGGATATGGGGCCCCCGTTGTACAATGCCGGCATACCACAAATAGTGCAATCATACAATCAATGAGAGCATGTGGTTATAAATTCTTTGATGCAACAGTTGCTTTTCTGGACCAGTGAGTGACATTTGGGTAATTTTCTGCGGCACACCTGATGATCTCTCACGGCACACTAGTGTGCCCCGGCACAGTGGTTGAAAAACACTGCTTTAGCCTACAGATAAGGTCAAGATATTTAGTTTCAGCTGGAACTCTGTTGTGTTATAGTCCTGAGTCGTGCCCGAACCAGGTTTGTCGGTTAAAGTTTTTTTTTCTGCTGTAGGCCTCGCCTATCTTGTAGACTTGGGGCTATTTAAGATTTAGGAGGGTGCCTGGTGATATCCCTTGGGCAATACCGTAGCCTAAACTTAACCTTAAATTACATAGGGAATGCCCTTAATTTCAAGGTGAATACTGATATCAAATGCATCACACTCGCTGTTTGACATTTATTCACACGGTAGCCTACTTCTAGCTATTGTAATACGTTTGACATGTAGAAAGAAATAACGTAACGTCAGAGTCCGTCTATTAGACATTCTCTGGTAACGTAGGCTATTATGTCCAAGGCCATCTCGGGGAAATGTAACGACTAGCATCAGCCATTAGGTGGCGACAAAGGAGAAGAGAGTTGCATTGACTGACCATCCAGCTCGATCTAGCGTCTGTTGAGGTGTTCTTTTCACCACTATTGTTTTGTTTGTTTGTTTTAGTGGCCATCAAGGTTTTTCCTTCTTTTACATTTATTTTATTAGTTTTGTTTTGTTTTGTTCTTTAGTTTTGCAGAGATACAGTACCCTCCGGAATTATTGGCACCTCTGCTAAAGTTGACTAAAAACCAGTATAAAAAACAATCTGTTGGTGATTTATTGTAATCTCACAATGAAAAAACATGAAATATCCAACCTTGAAGGGAAGCAAATTTATTTTGAGAAAAAGGAAAATCTCATAAAGAAATAAATATTTTGTATGGTATGAAAATAAAGTCACACAGAGACTAAATCCTTTAGTCATTTTTCAAAATCGGAAAGACAAGAGAATACACTAAATTTAAATAAAAAGAAAGTGTGTTGACATTTGTAAGTCAGAGAATGTCTATGACAACCAGGTACTTTGTTGAAAATGCCTATATACAGTTAAAACAATGATTAAAAGGGTCTAATTATCTGGAAATGTGACAAACATGCTTGGACAAGGGCCCATGGTTATCTTGCCCCCAGGTACAGTATAGCGGATGGTAAGATAAGCAAAAAAATCCATAAGAACCACTGTTGGAGAGTTACAGACAAATGTATCATCTTGGGGTTACCAAGTCCCCCAAAAAATCTTCAAAAGTGACCTCACTGCTAATAGCTTATTTAGAGGACATGCCAGGTAAAAGCCTGTCCAGTCATTTAACTACCAATGTAAATGGCAGGAGTTACTGAATGGTATAGTGACTTTGTCTGGAAGTGTGGTCTATTGTCAGATGAAATGAAAATTGAGCTCTTTGGCTAGAAACACTTTAGGTGTGTTTTGGTGTAGATAGAATAATGGCTATACTGAAAAGATCCCCATGCCTAATGAGAATTATGGTGGAGGGGCTGTGCTGTGGGGCTGTTTTTATTCCCAAAGGCCTTGGGAACCTAATTAAGGTGCATGGTATCATGAACACCAAGAAAAACCTGAACTTTTTCAAAGGAAATCTGTCAATCTCTGCCAATACACTAAAAGTTGGTCATGATTGGATCATTCATCAGGTCAATGAACCAAAACAAATGCCCAGATCAAAACAAATATTGTTTGCTGAACACAAAGTCATACTTCAGACATTGCCATCTCAGTCCCCTGATCTAAACTCCATAGGAAAACAATGGGGTGAGTTAAAGAGGAGAATGCACAAGTGTGGACCTAGGAATCTGGACGATCTGGGGAGATTTTGTAAAGATGAACGGTCTTAAATCCCTTGCTTTGTATTCTCCAACTTTATAGGGTGTCATAGGAGAATATTACAAGCTGTTTTATTGGCAAAAGGAGGCTTAAGAAGGTATTACAAGCAGGGGTGCTAATAATTGTGAGCAACTAGTGTTAATTTTGTCACCTATTTTTAATTTAGTCATAGTCTTAGTCTTGTGACGAAATGTCCTTTTTAGTCTTTGTCATATTTAGTCATTCAAATATCATTTTTGTTAGTCAAGTTTTAGTCGGCTAAAAGTCTCGTCATTTTAGTCTAGTTTTAGTCAAAAGAAAACTAAAGGTATCTTAGTCTTAGTCAGTTTTAGTCAACACATTTTAGTTTTTTTTTTTAAAACAAATTATTTCTGATTACCATTTGAGTCAAATAGTGTTTCACACATCTCAATTTTTCCAACAAAATTGTGTGTCCACAGGGCTACTCGCCTGTTATAATTACTCATTCTGATTTTTGTCAGTCCGTATGTTTACATGCACAGGTAAGTCGAGCTACAGTTATAGCTCGGCTGGGATTTGACCATAGACAGTAAAGATTTGACTGGACCACTGTCATATTCGTAGACCAGTGTTTCTCAAAGTGTGGTCCGGGGATCACCAAGTGGTCCGCGAGCAGACGTGGTAAAATATAATATAGATGAGTTGTTTGCCAAATAACTTGTAGTTAAATCCAAACAGTTCTGCAACACTGTCTATGTAAGATATGCCAGTTTAAATCATACAGAATGAATCCTCTGACACAATAAGCAAAGTGCAAAGACAATAAGCAAGGTGGTTCAGTGAGTAGGCCTATAGACTAATTATAGGCTACTGTTGAAGTAGGTCTAATCTTTTTTTTTTTTTTTTTTAGGGGGTTAGTTAAGTGGTCCTGAAACTGAAATAGTTTGAGAAACACTGTCGTAGGCCAATGTATTAATGTTTTACTCCGCCTCGCTAGATGGCGATATGCGCCCAAACACAACACATTCCCCAAACAGACTCTCCATCTTAGCCATAGCTAACTTGCTAGCGAACTTTCTATATTAGCTTACTTGCTAGCAAACTTTGCATCATCAGTCTAACTAGATGAATAGTTGACATTACATGCTGAACATTTTCGTATGGACATTCTGGGGATGTTAATTTGTATGAGAGAAGCCAACTTCTGGGTATGTAGCAGTGGCATAAAGCTTAGGTAGTTAGCTTGCTAACTCTGGCAGAAATCTCCAGTGTTCTTGTTCCATGTAGTTTCGTGTTTGCAGCCACAGGGTTGCAGCAGCAGCACGTAGACTAGCCTACAGGAAAGCTGTTGCGTATGAACTCATTCGGAATATTTTGAAAACGTAACAGCTAGATATTCTGTCTTCTCATTTTGTAGACGAACATGAAGGGAGATTTTATCTTAGTTTTTTATTTCATGCAAAACATTTTATTTTAGTCTCTTTTTTTCACAACAATAATGCATCTTAAGATAGTCTTAGTCAGTGTTTCAGGACATTACTGACGCCTCGTCATTGTCTCGTCTTAATCATGAAAAAAAAGGTCGTTGACGAACATATTTCCTCTCGTCTCGTCTGACGAAATTAACACTATGAGCAACGTGTTTTTGTTAAAAATATGAGATTTTCCTTTTTCTCAAAATAAATTTGCTTCCCTTCAAGGTTGGATTTTTCCTATTTTTTTCATTGTGAGATTACAATAAATCTTCTTTTTGGCCCATACTGTCTTCTTCTTCTTCTTCTTCTTTTTCTTCTTTTATCATTTTGTGTTGCTTATAAGAGATGGGGGACTGTGATTGATGTGATATATTTGGCCTATTTGACGTGATATATTAAGCCTAAATATGTTTTTTTTTTGCCCTGGATATAAATATAGGTGCTGTTATGTCATGGTGTATTGCTACATCTGCTCCTGCTAGTGAGCGTCTGTCCATTTGTGTGTGTGTGTGTCTGCTCAAAAATGACACCATATCTCTGACACAATCACCTGGATCTGGACCTGGATTGTCTTTAAGATTGCGAGTTGGGCAGAGGGTCTGCAGTTGCCTGATTGTTCCTGTTTGAAAGTCAGGAGAGGGCATATGCTGGAGAGGAGATGTGTTGCCTCCGCATTCCTCACCCCAAAACCCAGAGCACCAAAAGAGTCCGATAAATGACCACAATCTCATGTGTTTTGGGAAGCCATAGCCACATCTTTCGTTAGCATCACTTCATATTACCTTTCTCTCTCACACAAAGACAAAGCATTTGTTCCTGCCACTCAAAGTGACGTTGTTACTATAAACTCCTCCGATACTACCCCTTTTGACCCGGACGGACATATTGTGTGTGGACTGGCAATGGCGTGGCGTAGCGTGATGTGATGCATTGCCCTGAGGCATCGTGGGATATAGGAGGCCCTGGCTAGTCAGAGAGAGAGAGAGAGAGTCACTGCGGCAAGCAAGCTCTGCAGCAGGCTCATTAATATGCAAAAATGCAAATGTGGGGGTAATTAAGAGCTGAGGCTGTACACAGGCTCCTTTGATTGCTAATGAATTCCAATCTGAGAGACAGACAGGGGGGGGGGTGTAAAAAAAGGAAAAGACTGCAAAGGAAGAGAGTGAAAGGAAAAGATGGAGAGTAAGAGAGAGAGACAGAAAGAGAGATAGAGAAAGAAAGGTAGAGGGAGCAATAGAAAATGACAGAAAGAGAGAGAAAGAGCAATAGAAAAAACATAAAGACAGAGAAAAAAAGAGAGAGTGATATATAGAGAAAAAAAGAGACAGGGACTACAAAAAAGGTATCATCACATCTGGATGTGGAACACGGTGGGAAAGCAAATAGGGATGTATCTCCAGTGATTTGTTTTGCAGAGTGTTTTTCCTCTGCTTGTGTGTATAGTGTGACTATGGCAGAGAGGCAGCAATCTCACCTGATTGACTTATCATCAAATATCACATGTCGTTTTGAGAACCGTGTAGTTTGTTGAAGGAAACAACTGTGCAGTTACATAGGAAAATATAATGACCGCAGTCCCTACCAGTGCGACTGGACGCCAATGGTCATCAGATCTATGGCATTCAGAACCCGTACTCTACACGCACACACACACACACACACTTGCAGTGAACACTGTGAGAGAGAGAACATGGAGGTGATCAAAGCTGGCACAGCTTGGCACAGAGACCCGGAGAGGGCACGGTGCCACGAAGGGCGTTCCCACACTCCACCACCCTTGCCCACAGAGGTGTGTGTGTGTGTGTGTGTGTGTGTGTGTGTGTGTGTGTGTGTGTGTGTGTGTGTGTGTGTGTGTGTGTGTGTGTGTGTGTGAGGAGGTGGGGATACTGAAGAGCAGAATGGGTTTAGGTATCTTGGCACAGACAATAGCGGCATATGTGTTATGGAGCGCAAATGATGTCATTTTGGCAAGCAATGACTTCGTGTGCGTGTGTGTATGTGTGTGTGTTTTCACATGCACACACACTGAGATACGTTCACACAGAGACACTGCTGTTTTTGTTGTTTAATGCTCCCAAGGCACCTCTCTCTTTTTTTCTCTCCCTCTTTCTTTCCCTCTCTTTCTGTCTCTTTCCTTCTCCCATATCCTCTTCCTCCCCTGTTTCCCCTCACCCCACCCCACCCCCCTCCATCTCTCTCCCCCTCTCCTCCGTCATGTGCTCTTCCTCTCCTCTCCTCCATGATGGCTCTCACATGCAGCCCAGCGGGAGTGGTTGCATGGCCACAGCCTGTCATCTGCTGTCCTTCAGTGCCACTGCAGCCGAGGGCTCCGCACCTGATGCAATACCTCCTGCCATAACACAACCACATTACCTTCTGTGAAAGGAAGACTTGTTCCAACCTCCTATATCCCACTGTGGTTCTGAATTCATGTGGTAGAGAAATGCTAAACTAAAGAATAGGTCAGAGTCCCTTTCACACACACAAAGGGCTAGTTTCTTGTACATGGATGAAGCCTGGTCTTATTTTTTTAAAGGAGGTCTCCACTGAAGGGTCTCTTTAAGCCCAGGCTTGATCAATGTATGCATGAGAAACATCATCTATTTATGTATTTCTTGTCCTCCACGTCTCTCTCTCTCTTTGCATCTCTCTCTCTCACACACACACACACACACACACACACACACACACACACACACACACACACACACACACAAACACACACAGTTTTCTGCGAACCGCGCCACCGCAGTGCTGCACGGTAGCTGAGATATGTAGCGCTGGGGTTAGCTGGTCAGGTCAACAGGAAGTGAAATGAAGGAGTGTGCGGCTGTGCGGGCTTAGGGCTGTCCCACTGCGAAATTGTGAAGTGCTTGAGAGCTCAAGTTTCTGTAAGTTGGCATCTATGCACATTATTTGTAGAAATGGGTGCGCACATCCAAAATATGTTTTAACAGGTGCCAGACAAAACGTGTCAGAGAGAGAAGGAGAACCATCCACATACCGGGAAAACTCTACAGATAAAAGGTGTCATAACGTGCAACACTAAAAAAGTCATCTGTATGATGAAGTGCCTGTGTGGACTTGCACGTGTTGGAAATGCACAGCGCTGCTTAAAAACACATATTGCGGAGCACAGAAGTAACATACGGTTAAATTATGAAAAAAAATCCAGTGGCAGTTCATTTATTGCATTGAAGCATAATCTATCCACTCTTAGATATAGTGGGATTGAACAGGTCTCTATTCCCGGACGAGGGGGAGATATAGACAATCTCCTCCTCAGAAGAGATGCTTTCTACATACTTTAGATACCATGTCTCCAAAGGGATATATACATGCTTTAGATACATGTCTCTAAACATGTATTTTGATCTTAGACCTTTCTTGTGATGTTTCCACCATGTTACTAGTCTTCCCATGGCATAGCCAATTGAAAATTCTTATACAATCCACTGTTTTTATATGTATTGCTATTTCATGTATTTTACACAATGTTGTTTCTGTATTGCCATTACATGTATTTTGCATAATGTTTCTGGAAAAAAAGCACAGCTTTCAATATAATGACAGATTTGGGCCTAGTGCCTTGCATGTCTGTGCTGATTACCATCAATGGGTGCACCCTGCCTGTTTAAGGCAGGTGTCTGATTACTAGGCCTATATGGTCATGTGATATAGGCCTTCCCTACCAGTTCTTATTTGCCCGATGAAGATGTGTTGAGATTGAAATGTATCTATGCACATTAGTCAAGGGAATTACCTACAATTCATAGCGTTGGGACATGAAAGACAGGGTTATCCAAAGGGAGGCTGGACCTTGAAAAAACATCAGTAAACAACTGCCATAAAACGGAAACGGATGTTTGCAACATGTTTTTTGTGTTGTCAATTTAATGATAGGTGCTGTCCCATTCCTGTTATTAGCGTTTTGAACCCTTACACCCTCACAAACTTGATCACCTATGACTGATGTCAGTTAAGTGTGTGAGGGTTCAGGGCTTAGACTTTAGGGATGACATTGGGATTTAGCGTGTGTGAGTGTGCGGGAGTGTGTGTGTGTGTGTGTGTGTGTGTGTGTGTCTGTCTGTCTGTCTGTGTGTGTGTGTGTGTGTGAGTGGGTGGATGGAGGGGAGAGTGAAAATGGGGCAGATAACCCGACCAGAGTGAGGGAAGGAAAACCCAGGCCCTCTGTGGGTGCTGTCCCTTAGATTGACCTTCTCTCTGACCCAGACGACTGCAGAGAGAGAGCCACTCCAACCCCAGTCCCCAAAGTCAACCACAAACCCAACCAAAACCAGGCACGGGTACATTCATCATACCTTCAAACTATAATCACAGCACATGAGACAAGCACATCAACATTACAGGGCATGGAACCATAGTGTGTGTCATTATCACTAGGCATAGGATAATAACATCATTATAACTATTCTAATGAATTGAATTCTATTGTTTGAACTGAGTGTTTCTTTTTTACATATCAGTGCATGGTGAATGCATGTATGCGCACACGGCGACCGGCAGGAAAAGTTTAGCCTTACCTTCCCTGTATGTATCTATATGCACAAAGGCATGCATATGTTTGCTGTATTTGTGTTTGCCACATGAACGCACACTGGTAGGAGTGTTGTCAGGCAGAGAATGCTTACAGAGGAAGTGACATGTGTATCTTACACAGGGGTCTGCAAGAGGTCTTCATGTGGTTGGCTCTGTCTCTCTGTGTACGTGTTTGTGTGTATGTGTGCATGAGAGAGAATGACAGGTGTGCATGTGTATCTGTGTGTTTGTTCATGTTTGTGTGTGTGTGTGTGTGTGTGTGTGTGTGTGTGTGTGTGTGTGTGTGAATGCATGGTGAATGCATGTATGCGCACACGGCGACCGGCAGGAAAAGTTTAGCCTTACCTTACCTGTATGTATCTATATGCACAAAGGCATGCATATGTTTGCTGTATTTGTGTTTGCCACATGAACGCACACTGGTAGGAGTGTTGTCAGGCAGAGAATGCTTACAGAGGAAGTGACATGTACGACCGCAGGAAAAGTTTAGCCTTACCTGTAGGCTGTATCTATATGCACAAAGGCATGCATATGTTTGCTGTATTTGTGTTTGCTACATGAACGAATACTGGTAGGGAGTGTTGTCAGGCAGAGAATGCTTACAGAGGAAGTGACATGTGTATCTTACACAGGGGGCTGCAAGAGGTCTTCATGTGGTTGGCTCTGTCTCTCTGTGTACGTGTGTGTGTGTATGTGTGCATGAGAGAGAATGACAGGTGTGCATGTGTATCTGTGTGTTTGTTCATGTTTGTGTGTGTGTGTGTGTGTGTGTGTGTGTGTGTGTGTGTGTGTGATATAATGATGTTGTAGTTGTGCTCACATTCACCTCATTGGTTTTTCACATGAAGCACCTGCACATACCACTAGCGTCTGCTGTCTCCTTGGGGGGTTGCCATGGTGAAGGTAGGTGAATCCCCTGCACCTCTGTCAGGCAGGTCTGTGGTGACCTTTGCCAGAGGTCACACTGCTCAGGGAGGGCCCAAAGGATACAGCCTATTTCTACAGCTCATTCCTCATACCAACCTGACATGTGCTATGGGGATAGATTTGAATCAGGATTCCAATTTTTCAAATCCATTCCAAGTTTGGAATCCTGGGTTCCTAATTCCAAGTTCTGAGTCCTTCTGAATTCTGATGGGTGGGTGGTTGTGGTGGGTGGCGTTAGGAGGACAGAGGAGTTAGTGAGAATTGGGTCGGCCTGAGTCTTTGGTTTCCTGTACAGCGGAACTTCTGATCTTCACTTCGGGGAAATCAAAGGCCACTGTGGTAGACATAAAAAAAAAAAAAAAAAAAAAAACCTGAGGGGTCTCATTTCGGTTCTCTGTTATCAGTTGGTATCCCTGCCTGTCTGTCTGTGTCAGATTGATTGTTTCTGTCTGCAGAGCTGCACTGGAACCATAAACCATCACTGCAAATCTGCTCTTCCTGCCTGTGTCTCTGTTGTTCCTTCGTTGTCCCTGCCTCTCCCCGTTTTAATAGCATATTCCATAATATCATTAAGTGCATTTGAAATGCATTCTCAGCGCTCCGTCTGTGTCTCTCCAGATGACTGATACAGTATTCTCTGTATCCTCTACTCTCTTCCATCATGTGAATGCATCACAAAATTGCATTTTGCTATTTGTCAATTTATGGGACAAAGCATCAACTGTGTTGCAGTGGAAAGTTCAGCAGCATGCAGTGACCTTGATCCATTGCTATCTTTTGAAAATGTTTAATGTGTGATTTGGGTAAATGTATTCCCCCTCGAACCAAAATAGATCAGAGTTAAGAGAAGAAGAAAGAGACGTATTCTGTGAGGCGGGAAGATAATGGCTTTTTGTGGGCCACTCGGACGTCAGCATAGAGCATAGAGTCTCGTCCTGTTAATATGATCATCTTCTCCACAACAGCATAGAGAGCTCCGGTCTGTTCACAGTCCTGTGGGCAGCGTCTGCCTTGTGATTTACCTTAATTACTGAGCCTTTGACACAGCACCATATTCATATTTATTGCCATCCCTGGTATAGATGAGTAAAAAGAGGCATGACACGTGTGTTTTTGTTAAAAATATTTATTTCTTTATGAGGATTTTTTTCTTCTTTTCTCAGAATAAATTTGCTTCCCTTCCAGGTTGAATTTAACCCTCATTGTTTTCATTGTGAAACTAAGATAAAACACTCAAAGATTACTTTTTTATACATCCTTTTTACTCATCTTCACCAGGGGTGCCAATATAGTGGAGGGCGCTGTACGGCAGGCTTTAAAGGAGAATTCTGGCGATTTTCCTCGAGGTCACCGAGTACTGTTGGTATGAAAAAAACGCTACACTCTGGGGAATATAGGGGCTCACGGACATGCCATGTTCATGCCCCCAGAGTGTAGCGCTGTAGCTGCCTGGCTGCTTTAGCTGTTGCAACTCAAGCAAGGTAAAACCGATTTTTTTCATATTTTTTTCGTACCAACAGTACTCGGTGACCTCGAGAAACTAGCCTGGGTTTTCCCATGCTGCCTTACGCGCACAATTTTATTCACGCTGCTAGGCCACCTGGATTCCATGGACTCAACGAAGGAACCAATCACAGAACAGACGGTGGACAGCAAGACGATGACGACACACCGAAGCCGTTATGAGCCACTTACAGACGCATTTGATAGACATTCGTGGCGCCCAATAAACGGCTCTGGGCATTCGTAAACCACGTTTCAAATACGAGAAAATGAATGTGTAGTTCCCAGACCCCATCTCAATGAGATGAGGTTTGGCGTTAGCCAGGCTATCGAGAAACAGAGATCTATGTCAAAAATCCTCTGATGCAGGGGTGGAGATGGTCTAAGTAAAGTAAAGTAAAGAGACTGATCTGGACGGGCTGACTGATCGCCATATATCGCAACTCTAGCACTACCTCATGAGGTCTGAAGGGAAGTGGGGGAAGCAGAATCCCTTCATTTTCAAGTATTTTCAAAAGAAAATATTAAGTTGAATAGAATTGAACATTTTAAATTGAATAGAATTTATTTTCAGGATGTCTGAAAATGTTTGATTTCCCAGACTCCTCAGAATCAGAGGTGAGGGTTGTGTCATAGCCCCATTGTACTATTAGGCATCCATAACCTGCATCATCTCCAATGTTTTTTTTATATACACTATACTGTTTAGTGTCTGTCTCTTCATATGTTCAGCCCTGTGTGCTGCACTGTGCACCTTTTCTTTTTCTGTTTGTTTCATCTTCACTGAACATGTGGTTTCCATGGTTATCCGCGTGCCGCAGGAGTATGCTTTCAGTCTGACTGATGGCTCTGTCTCTACTTCAACACTAAAACATCCACCCAGCACCTAGCCATCCACATCCACCCAGCACCTACCCATCCACATCCACCCAGCACCTACCCATCCACATCCATGCATCCACATTCATCCATCCACCCAGCCACCCAACCACATATCCACTCAACACCCAAGCACAACCACACACCCCCCATCCACGCAACCACTCCATGTCACAGACAGCTGAACCCTGTATAATGACACACCTCTAAAACAATGACACAGTCCACTCCTCTCTCTCTCTCTTTCTCTGTGTGTTGGTGTTCAGGTCTACCCAGCCCTCTCCTTCTGCCTTTTTTTGTTATGCTAGAGCAGCACTGCCTCTTCTGTCTGGCCGTGTTGGGTTCTGTTGAAGGTTTCACCGTCCAGATTGGGAGTTCCTGTAATGTGTATGCTTATTACCAGTAATTACATCTGTTACACCGCCAACAGTGAGCTCGTCCTTTAGTTATTACTCTCAGATACTTTCATCAATCTCCTCCTCCTTTTAAAATATCATAGTTCAAAGATAGAAAGATTTAATGTGGACTTTTTTCTGTTTGTGTAAGAGCCCTGGTAATAACATGGTAACAACTATGGTGTGATGCCCCGAGTTCCTGTAGTGGAAAGGACCCTTATGATGACCCAATGAGGTTGAGATTCGTATGAGATATACAGACCACTGACGATTTTAGATGAGCGACTCTGACATGTTATCAGTAGGCCCCGACCACCACCCCCCCCCCCCCCCTAAAAATAAATAAATAAATAAAAGATAGAATATGGGGCCAAGTTGGTTTTCAGAGCAGCTTGTATTTCTCCATCTGCTTAAGGTTAAGTGATTTTGTCTTACCATCACTAAAATGGAGGTGATGGTGACAAGGTTTACAAATTGCGAAAACCGGCTGACTGCGCTAGTAAACATTTTTTAACTAAAAAGCTGTTGGGCCCTTGACGCCGGACTTAACTACCGAATTGTGATCGTAATAGTTTTTTGTGTCAGGTGCTGATATCTATGGCAGAGACCCTGATCATGATGGATTTGAATGGGTGTGGTGTTGATATCCATGGCAGTGACCCTGATCGTGATGGATTTGAATGTGTGTGGTGTTGATATCTATGCCACTGACTGCTCCTGATTGTGATGGGCAAGTACCATAGACATGACCACATTTGGATCAGATCAGAGCCAGATGAGGACCAAGGTGAAACACTGCCTGGAAAAGTGAGTTGTGTTGATACAAATTCAGTTTCACCATTGTATGTGTAACCTGCCTTATACAGACAAGCAGGGTCCAACACCAGACTCAAACTTGCATCTTTGAATTCTTAACATATTAATTTTGCCAACAGAAAACTTGACCCTTTTTCTCAATGCAAAGAAAAGTCATTTTGGGAAACAGTGTTCCCTGTTTGGGAAAGATACTGTCCAGTTTAAAGAAATTTAGCCACGTAGTTTAAGCATCTCAAAGACACACAAGAAGTTCAGAAGCCAAGAGTCCGAACAGTCCCCATTCTGCAACATGAGACTATTTTATGTTGTCTTTGGAGTGAGTCAAGACAGTTCTTTTGAGCAAAATTACCTCTTGAAATATTTAAATTCATTGCGGAAAATAGCAAGCCACTAACAGCAATGACTGCATGTTAGAGTAGCTGCACCTCAGTTACACATGGCATGACGCACAGCTTTTTTAGTGAAACAACATCTGCCATCCAGAACCCAGATATCTTCCTCTGCTCTTCCATAAAATCTCATAAAGCAGAAAAATTTTATGGTTCACGTTAAAAATATGTAAAAAAAAAAAAAAAAAAACAATCCTGACTATGGCTAATTGTGGTTATGGATTTTGAAATGTTTGAATGACAGTGTCTACAAGGAGATGGAAATCACTGAGTTCACAACACCGCAGAGCAGGCAATGGTGCACTGATTGCAGACTGACAGCGTTTTTTTACAGTGTAAAGACAAACACCAAATGTTCCTGCCGCTTCCTCTTGCCTGATGTCGAAAAAAAGGCCCTCAAAAAACCCTATGGTTTCACACCTTCATTCAGGGTGATACCATTTGCTCCTGTGTGCACTTCTGTTTGGGAAGGCTTTGGGGTCTTTGAAGGCTCCTCAGAGCCCTCCAATTAAGCAAGCACTCAGCTCTGTCGTGTCAGAGGTGCCACAACTGGCACCTAGCAAGAGTGGGTGCAAGATCACACCCTAAGGACTAAAACTCTTACTGAATCAATGAACCACTCAACAGAGTGGCTTCAGAGTGCTGCTGAGTCAATTACACAAAAAAGATTGGACTTTGGTAACATTATCATTTTAATGTAGCCTAGTTATGATAACATGGGGTGATCTTTTTTTAAAAAACACAAGGTAGTGGTTACCAGGGGGTCTGTGGAGATGGTAGGAGGACAAAAACTCACCAGAACGACTAGGTGGTTTTCGCCATCAGTGTTGGCCCATGTTCATGCAGCATGACAGTCATCCCATTTGTTGGGGAAAATATGATGAATAAGAAAGAATAGGGAGATAGACTTGTACAATGCATTCTTCTTAGATAGCAAAACTTTATCGTCTACTTTCTGTCCCAAAATCACTGGGACCATGACTGTTCCTTGGCCTGGTGTAGTGGCCAGGATTTTTCTAGCACCAGAGCAATTCTCAATTGAAATGCACTCTAAGATCCATCTTGTTCTTGTGAACAGGGAGGACTAATAACAAAACAGAAGAAATTAGAATAGAGTTTCAGAATACAGAATTCAGTTACATAATGAAGTTTACGCTATACAATGAAAAATAAAAATGAAAAATAAAGCATATATCTATCTATCTATCTATCTCTCTATCTATAACACTGGCCGTCATTCCAAGAAAATGTAGGCCTACTAGCTATTGCGGCGAACGGGAATGACACACAAACAATATATATTCAGCGTTCACAGTTTCCTTCAGCTACTCCCTTAGCCTTTCGCTGAGGTGGGCGGGCTTATGCGTGTTTATTGGGAGATTTTGCCTGCCCATCAATATTTTTCGGTTTCCAATTGGCCAGATACCTACGGGTTTATCATTCCATCTCGCACTGTTTCAGCAGAATCGCGCCTCAGTGTATGTGGTCTTCCTCCGCGTGTGGACGTAGGCTATACTAGACCTCGAGGCCTTGCATAAGACTAAATCAAACGCATGTCATGGCTCTCCCCCTTTAGTTTGGGGTTATATTTGTTAAGTTCTCCGTTGAACTGATATAGAAATTAAAGTCGATATCTTATCTAATCGTTCAGTATTACAGTTGGGCGTTTGTAACCGGACACCGCACTGGAGCTAACCTCCTCGTTTTGCGCGGAGGGATACTATAATCGGACTGACAATGTGGAGGTTGCTAAAATGTCTACTCTGAGGCTGAAATGGTTACAATTGTAGCAGCCGTAAGAACGATTTAGCACTCGGAATAATTGTGTATTCGGCAACATTGTTATTGCTATTGTTGCTTGGACTCTGCGCACCCTGGAATAGAGGAAAGGCAAAGATATCATTCGGCCAATTTTGGGGCTCTAGAGTACGGGAGGGGGATTCTCCTCAACTTTATGTTTTTCTTTCTGCCGAGAACACTATCCTCTCCTGTTGGATGCAAGACTTCTGAAGAGTAAAGGTAGATATTTTCTCGGTATTAATATTGAACTTATGACAGTCGGCATAGTCTAGCAACAGCATCAAAACCCCTTATGGACAATTTGGTTAACTTTTGCATAAAATACTTCAAGTTGTACTGTGAATGTAGCTAGCTGCATAGCCTAGCCTAGCTGAGCTAGTTTATGATGAAGCGGGGTCCCAAGTTTTTTTGTCTTGACTAGTGCGTAAAGCTGCTAGCTAGTTGTAGACCGTGGGCTGTGCTGCCCGATGGGAAATGACTTCTTTGTTCACTTTTGGCAACAACGTCAAGTTTAAAAAGTTACTTTCCGTTAAGTTTAACCGAACCAAAACGGTCTATTTCCACTCTTAGTATAATGGGAATAGAGTTTATTGTGTTTGTTTTCTTCATGGACAGATTTAAACAATATAGGCGATTGGAATTATATTATGCAGCTTGCGAAGCTTGTTAGCTTTGTACAACATTTCAGATTCATCAAGTCACCTTTTATCTTGGGCAATTTGTCTTTCAGTCAACGGTCTTACTGTTAGGTGAATGCTGCTACTTTTGGTCGCTTTAATGATTTGATGGTTTTTTTTTTTCAACCGGAATAATGGAGGCCCGTTTATATCATATTTTCTTGCAACTAATTTAAACCTATTCACCAATTCCTTTGGGAATATA
The DNA here is from genome assembly GCF_017589495.1 of Alosa alosa. NCBI lineage: Eukaryota > Metazoa > Chordata > Actinopteri > Clupeiformes > Clupeidae > Alosa > Alosa alosa. The sequence goes on from NC_063189.1 coordinate 20,500,572, forward strand.
ATATGTTAGTATGAATAAAATAATCGTCAGTCTGTTGGCCTCTCCATTATCCCTGTTATTAGCGACCCGGTCGGGGTTTTTAAGCTCAATCCAGTCTCGCAAAACTTTAGAGGGGGACCCTGTGCTAAGGCTTTGTGCTCGAGTGCTGGCCGGTTGGGATATCATTCCGCACGCACTTCCTCTGTCCTCCCGGGGCCAGGTTACTCAAGCGAACTTTCCGAAGGCCTCGGGTAAACGAGCACAGGGTGGCCCGTACCGACCAACGCGTGCGAATCTCTCACGACCACCCTAGCACATGAGTGCGTTTTTAATCTGACTACGATGTAGCTCGCAAATGTCGCCCAGCGATGGGAGGAATTCCCTCACAACCAATAACAAGCAGGCCTAACTTATGTTTTCCATCTGGAGGGCCTAGGCGAGTAGTTGAGAAGGGGGTGGGTGGGTTGGATGGTGTGAGGTTGAAGGGGTGGGGGTAGGGGGTCGGCGCCTGACCACCACGACTTGGTCCATTTCTGAGAGGATGAGCAAACACAATGGTCAACCCCTCGCATAATTTCTCTTTTTTTGTGCCCTGATGACGTCCTTGTCCGGTTCATTGTGTTCGCCTTTCCAATCAACAGTTGAGCACACGGAGGGCTGTTACGATGTCTCGGCAGTGTTATAAGTTGTTGGATGGTGTTCAAGTTGTGTGAGTTCCATAATAAGGTCTAATAGGGCCAGACTCCCGGTGTAAAAACATTTGTCATCAGTCTACTTTGCACAAACTTAAGGTTTAAACAGACCATGAATCGCCCTCCATTGTGCTTGAAGTGTCTCTGTTTCTCAACGTTAGTTTTAATTTGTGTGCAGTTTTTCAGCATGGCAGGATGTTATTTTGCGTAGGAAGGGATCTGATAAATAATCAGTTAACAGATCTTCAATGTTGCCTCTTAACCCCCAAGGAACCATTAACCATGCACCTGTAAGTTGACAATATATCGAAATGTTTTTTTTTTTTTTTTTTGCTAAAGCTCCCATCCATGTGAATTAATAGGCTACTTCAACACCCCTATGCACTCCTAATGTCAGTTGTTCTAGTGACCATATATCAACACACTGTATCAGCCAGGCCTGCAAGAAGCAAAGTTCTACATGTTGAGATGTTTCAGAGAGCAAAACCTGTTGCCATCCTGTGAAGGGATATGTCATGTAATGGCAGTGTAAGGCTACTCTACTTGCCTTTTATGCACAATTTTAGTGGATTCTTCTTCTTCTTTAATCTAAAAAAAAAAAAAAACAAACAGCTGTTAGCACGGAATGTGCTAGCAAAGAAAAGCAGCCTTTGTTATCTCGTTATGTCACTCAACACTCTCAATTCCAATTCCCAAACTCTGTATTCCATTTTTCATGTTCCACATTCTATATGTGGTGACGGATGGGCTGATAGCCGATAGACTACATTACACAGGCCCGCAGTAACATATTATGGGATTATAGTGGTAGACATGGTGATGACACATTTGTTAACACTCTATAAGGACACTGTAATTACAACTCAATAGATCACGGCCACGTTTATGACTTAGTTTCTGCCTTTAAATATATAGAGTATCTGCACACTCTTATCTCTTTGTGTGTTTATTTAACCAACGTTTCGGCAGCCTTTATCAAGGTTGGTATCAAATATATAGGGGTGTGCGCTTTATCTATTTAATTTGATAAACCCCTGGCTAGCACCTCGACTCGACTCCAAGCCTTTCATGATAGTTTCTGCCTTGACAAAAAAACCCCACTTGTGTCCTGTTAACATGTTCCATGTGGTCACAGCTGTAGAATAGGATGCAGATATTTGCTAGGATCCTCAGAGAAGGTAACTTGATTGTTGGAACAACAAGATGGGTTAAACTGAATCACCATTGGCTGAGACGGTTAGATGCGGCATTCACACATTTCACACCTTAGACATTTTCTTCCCCCTGATAGTTCACACTTCATCTACGGTGACAGGCAGCGCAGTAGGCCACATGCACCAGACAATCAGTGTAGTGACGTCCAACTTGTGGTTTACAGGGACATGTGGTTTACAGGGATAAGGTGTGTGTGTGTGTGTGTGGAAATCAGTGCCATGGAATGGGTGCTGGTGCTCAAAGGGAATTTTATCTGTGTTAAGATGTGTGTGTATGTTGGTATGTATTGATGTGTGTGTGTGGCTGTTTTTGCTTGTGTGTGTTTATGTGTACATTTTTGTGTTGAGATTTATGAGTGTGTGAAGGAGTGTGACGCGGAGCCACAGAGCGATGCTGTCAGCTAGTGGCCTCCACTCAGAGCCCATGGCTGAATGCGCCACATAGCAGCATTACTCTGATCTAGGCTCTAGCCCAGCTCTGGCACGGACGCGGCCTGCTTCCGTCTCAGGGCAGGTCCAGTTCTAGTGTGTGGTGAAGTTACCTCCAGAATCAATGGCAGCGTGCAGTGCAGTTCAGCTCAGTTCAGTTCTTCAAATCGGAGCCCAACTCGCGCATTTGGAGATGAGTGTCCGCATGGTACACACACAGCCGCATAACTGACCTGCAAATACACCTCACGGGCAGGCATGGAACTGAAGCGTTCCGTTTGCGGAGCAACAATTAGCTTCCACTGTAATCAGTGGAACTGGCTATGCACCAGACTTAATAGTGGTGTGCACATTCACAAACAAATAGACTTCTAAATACAATTTTTACACTTCGGTTGTGCACCCGGTTCTGCCCGGCTGTGAGTCAGCTGATCTATGGTCACTCATTGCAATGGACACTGCTAGAGAAGCGTAGACGAGGCGAGGCGGTTGCGTTGCACCAGAGGCACTTCACCACGATGCTATCAAAGCCACCGCTGGTGCGTTTGATGTTGTTTTTAAGAGCCCACGCCTGGACGGCCGCCAGACGAAAAGAGATGGTGGGGGAGCAGGGGAGGGGAAGAGGAAGGAGGCTGCTGTTAGCATGAGCATTGTGGTGGCGGTGGCTGACCGATGAGCGAGCAGGGGTTGACCAGTGGGAGAGTGCGTGTTGTGGCATCAGAGGCAATGCTCTCTGATGAGGTTTGGTCAGGGTTCTAGTAAGAGTGGAGTAGGGGGGGATTGGTGGATCTGTCAGGGTTAACCATGACCTCAGAGCTCCTATAGGCTGCTGCTGGGAAAACCC
>NC_063189.1:20511229-20553136 GCF_017589495.1 Alosa alosa
CCGTTTAAAAGCATGCCTTGGTTGACCACATGGCTTGTTTTTACCCTCTCTGTGGTGAGATGAGTCAGTCAGTTAGCCCATGTTATTGTTGTTATTATAGTTGTTGTGTGATGTAGGCTTCTCCCAGTTGAATATCAGGGCTTTCCAGGCAGCCGATGACCCTTTACGCTCTGCGCTCCCTTGTTATTGACCCAGAAAGTGAAGGTGGATTGATGTCTGCTATTAAAGTTAGCTGAGCATCCATGGCCACAGACACATGGAGACATACACAGCAAAAGAGAGGATAGAAGAGAGTGTATTTTTTTGTAAAAACTTTTTTAAAGCGTGGATTATGATTTATCTTGACTCTGAGCCAGTGAATTACAACTTGCACAAGTCCGCGCAGACATTAAAGTTTGGAGTCCACTCTGACCATCCTGGTGAAGGACTTTGCATCATGTGCACACACATGAATCTAAACACAGCTGTGTGTGCAGGAGTACACCTCAGACTAGCCAGAGTAGCACAGGCCAGCTGATGGCTTTATTCAGATGGATTGGGGCCTCTGTCTGGCCTTCCCTACATTGTATGTAAGTTGTGGATTTTGCTGCAGTGTTCAGAGGGAAGCCTACACATGCACGCACACACGGTTTACACCCATCCTACACAGAATGGCCCCTGGTGTCTAATATCTCTCTGTCCTCCATTCAGCTTCATGTACTCCCTCTTTCACTCATTCTATCGCCCCCCCCCTCCTGTCTTTGTTAGTGCTTCACTTCCTTCACCCCCTTCTCTCATCTGCTTCTCACCTGTCACTTCTTTAATGATGTTGTGGAAGAGGAGAAAGAGGACCCCCCCCTCAAAACAAAGCACCCATATTTAACCATCTTTTCCCTTTACCACTCACACTCTACCTTTCACTTTACCACTTTCTTCCTCTCTGTTTCTACCTCTCTCTGATGCCATATCTCTCCCTTTCTTTCTTTCTCTCTCTCTCTACCTCTCTTTGATGCCATATCTCTCCCTTTCTCTCTCTCTCTCTACCTCTCTCTGATGCCATACATGTATCTCTTCCTTTCTCTCTTGCTCTCCATGTCCTCATGTCTTTCATGTGATTGTTTGTCACCTCAATGGGAAACCTGATGCTCTTAAGCCAACAACGGACCTGGTGTCAATGATGGAAAGAAAAGAAGGAAGGAAGAAGGGAATAGAGAGAGAGGGAGAACAAGAGCTAAAGAGAAAGGGGAGTCGTTGAGGAAAGAAAGGACAGCAGCTTTGTCTTGTGTGGTGTTGGGGGCTCTTCTGAAACAGGACAACAGAGATGGTGTCGGAGCTCAAAAGATTTAACGGCTGCAGCCATTGTCCAGCAGACGGCAAACACCACCATCGTTTCACAATATATACACACGCGCGCGCGACACACACACACACACACACACACACACACCATTTATTTATGTCCACATAAAGAAAATGGTACACACATATTAAGGGTGCAGTACAATACCTACACAAACTCTCTCTCACGCATGCACACACATGCGCACAAACTCACACCCACAGTTCACACGTGCACACAACTCACACACACAAGTTACTAATTTTACTCATTACGCCCCAAAGACAATTTTTGGCTGTGTGCCGTTCATATGCAGGTGTGTCTATGTGTTTGTCCATTGATATGCGAGTGTGTGCAGGGTGTTTGTATTTGTGTTTGTGTGTGCTTGTATATGAATGTGTAGCTCCGGCGCACCCTCTCTGAGTCAGTGCGCTGGCGGGCAGGTGAGGGCTTTTACGACCAGAGAGAGAGAGAGAAGGGGGGGAGAGAGAGAGAGAGAAATGGTGACCAATACCGATCCACAACACACCATCAAAGGGCAGCCACCCCGTCATGAAAACCACAGACATGAAAACAAGACGTAAACACCATGAGTTTCTCTTGGTGTACCTTACGTCTGTTTAACACACACACACACATAAGCATAACCGTGACCATACATTCAGCCTACACACTCACACTTACACACACACACACTCACTCACTCACTCACTCATACACCAGCATGTGTCTGTCTCTGACATCTCTGGATCCATTATAGAGGGCTTGTGTTGGTGTTTGTGTAGAGCTTTGATATTCAGTTCGTCACTAATTTGTTTAGACCAAGACTGTGACACCCATGAGGCCTCACCACTAGCTTCTATGGGGACCAGAGGCTGTAGGTGTCTTGGTTGTTAAGGGCTGCAGAGAACCCTTTAGACCTATGGCTTCCTAATAGGGGTGTAAAGATTAACCGATACGTATCGGTATCCGTTTTTAACGGTGCAAGATAATGGGCTACATCGATCACGGAAGCCCCGTTATCGAAAACTGAAATGAACCGTCGTTATATCGATTTACTTGTTATGAATCGTGCACAACCTTTTCTGCTCAAGCCAGACTGATTTACATTTCCAAAGCAGCTGCTCATCCCACTTCTGGTTTTGAAACCATATATTAGCAACGAATTGTGGGTAATGCAGTTCGCTTTTTGGTTACATTCATTGCCCAAAGTTGTCAAATGACCTCATTACCCATACATCTATTGCAACTTAACAATGTGACAACTTGCACTCGGTCGGCTTTTATTTTTCAAAATCCAGCGCGAAATAAAGCATTTATAGCATTCCTAAACAGCAAACGATAGTCTGTAGAGTAGCCTTATCTTTGATGAAGGGGATTTCCTTAATGTTAAATAATAATTTGGCCCTTGCTGCGAAAACGATGCATAAATTATTAGCCAATGATTTTGTTCATATTCACTCAGACTTGTGGCATTTTAGATTTCTGCATTAGGCCTATTTTATTCTTTAGTAGAAGCTAGGCCTATAAGGAGAAAAAGGCCAAGAGTGTCTTAAGCACTGTTTTATTTTATTTTTGTATTGTCTTACCTCAACAAGGCTACAGCTCCATGAAAACAATCAGATATAACTCTATAAAATCTGTAAAGTCTATAAAAATGTATTTTTATGTTGTATTTGGCTGCTGTGCTTGGACTGAAATGTAGACTATTCTTTTTCATTTCAATACAGTATATGAAACAAACCTCAGTTTAGATAATCATATTCACACATTTTGTTGCCTAATTGACAACCATGATGACCATGATAATTGATAATATAAAATGAATGTGCACCTTGAGCAAATTATAAAAAATCTTTCAGAATGCTTTCCATTCTTGAACTGCATCAATCGGGCTGTCGAATTGTACTGAATCGTTTTTTATAAACATGTATCTTTTCTTGTATCGAATTGTGCCCATGTATTTAGATGCGAATCGTATCATCTTTTACATGAGAGATTCACACCCCTACTTCCTAATGACGTCATCTGGCTACAAGCTTTTTGAATATGCCTATACTGACAAACTCCATCTGTTTACTTTTTAAAAAAAGGAAATATTGAATATCTGGGTGTCGTCTTTTGTGATTTAAAAAAAATATATAATGATGAAATTGTAATTAATGTACACACACACTTGTATATTTACACATTTATATTGGAAACTATGCACTCTGTTCTCTGGTCAAATCATAGTATTATGTGGCCTGTTAAACAGATGACTAGCGTGAGCTGATGTGTGTGTGTGTGTGTGTGTCTGTGTGTGTGTGCGCTAGTCTAAGAAACATCTCCCACTCGGTTTCGTTTACTGGAGGGCTGAAAGTGAGAATGACTGAAATTATTTTTACCGTGCTCAGGTTCCAGTGAAAAGCACAAAAATCTTTAATTTGCATGTGTGTGTGTGTTTGTTCATGTCTGTGTGTGTGTGGGGGTGGGGGTCTTTGTGATATGTGACTTTTCATTGTGTGTGTGATCACATGAAGGTAGCAACATTCAGACATTGAACTGTATGCTCTACTCCCAAGCCCCTGCCCACTTAATGGAATAAAATGAATTGGACTTAATGAGCTGAGCTTATCCATCAAGTCATTTTGTTATCTTATTAATCATGTCAAGTTATCAGAGGAGCAGAATTATGAGAGCGATTGATTAGCTGGTGTGTATTTTCAGTCAGGCAGTGCTGCAGACGCCTAATCCGTGTGTGTGTGTGTGTGTGTGTGTGTGTCAGGGGTCCGGTCATGCCGTCTGGATTGAGTGTGCCAGTTTTGCCCTCCTCGTCTCTGTTCTCACTCACTTGGCATGTGGCATGAGAATGAACATACAAAGAGCCCTGGCATCCTCTCCCTTAACTAAACACCCCCGTAACCCCTCTCTCGCTCTCTCTCTGTGTGTGTGTGTGTGTGTGTGTTCCCCAGTCAGTGACTCAGGGCTGACGAGGCCTTCCAACCTCTCTCACCCTGTAATTAAAGCTCAACTCCGTTGAAAGGGGCTGTGTGTGTGTGTGTGTGTGTGTGTGTTGGCTGACTCATACTTCATGCTGTCGTAGGTTATGATGCATAGACTCTGGTGTTGCCCTTTGTCCCAGAGCCCCAGCAGGGTTTTTAACACACACACACTATCCTTAGGCCTGCCATTCGCCTCCTCAAAGACTGCCTTAGTAAGTGCTCCATGTGTTCAGACAAGTCCTGTAAAGTTTGATGCGCACACACACCCAGACTTCCTGACACATTAACTAATAGGCGAGAGCTTCAGTAGTGTGATGGCCCACCAGACCACTGACTGACGGCGGATGTTTTCTGTTTGCAGCGCAGCAGAAATGAGGAAAAATCCGCTATTACCCATAATTCCCACTCATTGGGGTTGAGTAATGCGAAAGACGTGTGTTTTGAGGAATGTCTAGTGTATCCAGTGGCTGAGAAATGATGGAAGTTCAACTGTTGAACTAGCGGATCCTACTGATGGTTAGCCGTGTGGGTTTACCAGCTGATAGTTAGCTGTGTGGGTTTATCAGCAGGGTTGTTCGAAAGAGGGAGCTACGTTCTGTTCAGAAGCATGGACAAGGAGCTATGATCTTAAACTTGGCCATCACCCACAAAACTTCAAAATGGAGGTGCCATTGGGGGCAATTAATATGAAAAGACTGAAGTTAAAGAAGTTATGCGTGTGTTTGTGTGTGTGGATATCCTACTCTCTCACTGTCATTCTCCATTCTCATATTTTCTCTATTTGTCTCTAATCATTCTTTCAGTCCCCCTTTCTCTCATTGTGCTTCTCTCAGTTCCTCTTCTTTTAGTAGAGTGTGTGTGTGTGCTGTGTGCATAGCTTATTGTTAAAGTTGGTTGTGTGTGTGTGATTGATGCTGTGTGTAAAGTTTTTTATTTGTGTGTGTGTGTGTGTGCGTGTGCGTGTGCGTGTGCGTGTGCGTGTGTGTGCGTGTGCGTGTGCGTGTGTGTGTGTGTGCGTGTGCGTGTGCGTGTGCGTGTGTGCGCCGTTTGTTGTTGTCTCTGGTTGGACTGGCTTCACTGCTGACTCTTCAAATCCCTGAATGGTGCTGTAGATCACAGCTGTCATGACGACACTCCTCTTCTTGTGATTCAATCTCTCCAGCACACACTTTCGCTCTCTCCCCCTCTTCTCTCTCTTTCCTCACTCTCTCCCCCTCTTCTCTTTCTTTCCTCACTCTCTCCCCCTCTTCTCTCTTTCTTTTCTCACTCTCTCCCCCTCTTCTCTCTTTCTTTCCTCACTCTCTCTCCCCTCTTCTCTTTCTTCTCTCTTTCCTCACTCTCTCCCCCTCTTCTCTCTTTCTTTCCTCACTCTCTCTCCCCTCTTCTCTTTCTTTTCTCAGTCTTCTCTCTTTCCTCTCTCTTTCTTTTCTCAGTCTTCTCTCTTTCCCTCTTCTCTTCCTCCATTCTTTTGCTGCCTCTTTTCTTTCTCTCTCCCTTTCACCCCTATAACTCACTCACTCTACCCCTCTTTTTCTCTCGTTCTTTTCTTTTTTTCTCCCCTGTTCTTTCTCTCTTTTTGCTCCTCTCTCTTGCTCTCTCTCTCTCTCTCTCTCTCTCTCTCTCTCTCTCTCTCTCTCTCTCTGTCCCTCTCTACTGCTTCGTGATGCTGTCTTCACTCCGACCCCCTCCCCCTCCCTCTTTTTTTAATTAGACAACAAAACATAAAAAGTATGAATATTCATAAGGCTGGAACTCATTAATATGCACAATTATGCAAATCAGCAGGCAATTAAGCCGCCTCTCTCCACAGATGCTGGGGAGCATAAAACTGTGTGTGTGTGTGTGCTCATATGTGTAGAAGACAGAAGCTTTGAGAAATTTCTGCTTCATCAATCTTTAAAATTCTCGCAGTCGCTCTCCTGCGCTAAATTAATTTGTATTGTCAGACGTCCCGTCGCACCTCGCATACCGTATGAGGATGTGCCCTCCGCCTGTCGCCACGGCGACAGGGATGCGTGCCAAATCTGGGTTTGTGCAGGTTTAGAGTAGGTATCGAACAGCAACGCCGTTAGCAGCAGTGGGAAGCTTTCATAGACCAGTGAATTGGCATCAAGAGGCAGCAGTGGGGTTGGGACATGTGCCCCTACTGCCCCACCCCACCTCACGCCACTTAGAGCCCACCCTAAAAAGTACAGAGGGGAACTCCTGTCATAGTTACCATCTGGAATCTCCCTCATCACTCTCCCTGTCTCTCTCTCCCTCACTTCTATCTCTCTCTCTCTCCCTCACTCCTCTATCTTTTCCTCTCTCTCTCTCTCCCTCTCCCTCACTCCTATGAACTTTGTCTTTTCAGTTGAAATCTACTGTCATTCAAATGCCTAGGTTAGCATTCAACATCATTCACATGCCCAGGTTAGCATTAGCATCAGTTAGCATTCCACATCATTCAAATGCCGAGATAAGCATTGTTTGGTATTCCACATCATGCATGCCTAGCAACTAACGAGGTCTGTTTCAATCAGCAGCATCATTCTCATGCTCAGCAGCTGACTCTGGCCTGGCTTTCACTCACTGGTCACAACAAAACAGCAGTGTTGTCCCTCCTGTGTTAAGGCAATGGATGACAGTGGATGGACACACACACACACACACACACACAACCCCACAACAGATCAGTTGATGGGGAGTGACGTGCCTCCGACCTCATGAGACACATAACCTGCATGCTGCCACTGAGGACCCCACACCGGAATGCACTGACGTGTTTGTGTATACACACACTCACACTCACACTCACGCACTATCTCAGTCTTGCACATACACACACTGCCATTCTGCTTCTCTCCCTACACACACACACTGCTGTCAAAGTGGCAGCATAAAGGTTTGGCATGCACTCTCTCCTAGTGGAAAACCTATTGGCAGCTCCTCTGACATCAGAGACACCTCGCATACCAAAGTTGACGGGAGAAGGATTCCTGCAGGGCAGGAGTATGCAGGCAGGGAGATACGGTCACTCCGGGGCAACAGAAAGGGTCCTATTGGCCACTCTGGGTAGGGCAGAGAGGTCCAACATGGTCAAGTAAATTGTCCTCAATAGTCAGGCAGCAAAAGACAATGGTTCACAATCAGCACAACGGAGACAAAGTTCCTATCAAGAAATTCACATTTCTGAGCTCTTTCTGAAAATGGTCATTCTATCTGTGGATCTGTCTGCCTTCCTGGCATGTCTTAAACCCATTTGTTTCATTGTGTACTGGTTGGTAATGAGTTCCCCTCTTGTTGTCTCTGGTCCAGAAGAACGCACTGGAAACAGCTCCTGGGCCCCGGGGGATCAAAATGGCACCGCCTTCAATCAGCCACGGGTAAGCAATGTATATATTGGTAATGGTGTCTCATACATATGATGTACAGCTTACTCACCTTTAAAATATAGATGGCTTCAGACACGTGCAACTCAAAGCGCTTTACACAGACATCAAAAGACAGACACGGCACAAATAATCTTTCTAAGGTAAATTAGCTAGATTAAATTTAAGATGAATGTCCATGGGTATTTGGGTCACCATTACTAAACTGGAGCCCAGAGCTTAAGAGTGGTGCAGGTAATGGAGTTCTTAGAAGTATCCCATAATCCATTGCATGCAGCCCCGTCCTGACCACGACTAGTTCATTCACGTGCAGCTTAACAGATCATGTTAGAGGCGAATGGTGAAGCATGACTTGGGGACAGAGGTGTGCTTACCTGTTTGTGTGTGTGTGTGTGTGTGCTTGTGCAGGGGGTTATTGAGATCCTCTTGTGGTAATCTGTCTAGTTAATGAGTCGTGTGGAGTGAATCAGTGTAAGCAGCTCGTGTGTGTGTGTGTCATTATGCACATGCTTGTGCAGGTAGCTTAGGAGATGTAGGTTAGCCGGTCAGTCGGTGAAGTTGGTGGAGAGGCTTTTGATGTCTACTCTCTGACCTACCTGGCATCTTTCTCTTATCTCACACACACACACACACACACACACACGGTCACCTGCGTCATAACCTGCCCAGCTTGTTTTGGTGTTGATTCTTTTTTGTCTTGTCCTTGTTGTTCTCTCTCTGCAGGGCTACTCTGAGCCCACCTACAGTGATCATGATGGAATCCTCCAGCCGTTTGGGACTCCTGGAATAGGAGGTGTGTTCCCCTCTCTCCTTCTCACTGCCACACTCACACCTGTGTGTGTGTGTGTGTATCAAGTTTTATCTCCTACATGATTTTGTGTGTGTATGAGAGCAGTGGTGTGTGTGTGTGTGGGCGCATGAGAGCAGTAGTGTATGCATTTGTGTGTGTGTGTGTGTGGATGTGAGCATTTGCTGCTGACACTCCCCTCATCCCCCAGCTTAGCCTAGCGCCCAAACCCCCTCTCCCCCACACACCCCACCCACCCAGGGGCCGCTCTCTTGGGGGTGGGGGCACATTGGGGATGTACCCCCAACCCCCCCAGAGGATTAACCAGGAGGTGGGGGGTACTAGGGTCGAAGGGGGGAGGGGTGCTTTTACGGGCTCTGGGTCATAATGGACCAATTTGTTGTTTGTCAGTGCTGGCTGAGGCCATAAACAGACACACACACACACACACCCGCACATTGACAGAAAGGAAGGGGTGGGCTTCTTTGCGTTTGGTGGACCCTAGCCAAATGTAGTCTGTCTAGCTTCATTTAAAGGAGAATAAATCAACTGCTGTGTGTGTTGAGGGAAGGAGATTTAATGTATGTATTAGTGAGAGAGAGAATCTGTGTGTAGAGTGATGCACGGTCACGCCTTGTTGGCATTGAGGTCATAAGGCATTAGCATGTTTATGAAAGAGGCAAGATGGTCCCAGCAACATTTAGATAAACAAGCACACACACACTGGAGCGTAACTCAGCTGAGCATATGTACTTCAGTAAATACAGTGAACTCGGCTCTTAATGAAGCCCCCCCCCTGTTCCTTAGCAACCTGGGCAATCAATAGGCATCGATATGTTTGGAATTGACTGTGGACATTGATCAGAGGCTTGGTTATGGCCTGGTTGTGTGTGTGTGTGTGGACCAAACCCTGAGCCAGCTCCTTTCGTAAGGAACCCTGAAACTCGGCTCCCTGTGGGATTGATATATTAGTGTTTTTCCTGAAATACTCTCCTCAGATACTGTAAACACGGAAACATCAGTTATTTTAGTTCTACCGTTGCATTGTTCTTTCGTCTGGGTTGTTGTGCTCTGTGTTTTACGATATATGTGCTGGATATATATATATATATATCCCAGTGTTGGATACCCGATTGCATGGATATCATGGAAGTCATTTATTTGTTTTGCTAGAGGGAGCACACACACAGCAGTAAATATCTCATGAACTCCACATAACCTGCACTGGAAAGAGTTTTTCTGGTGATGTAAATGGAGATATGAATGTTATGTCCTGGAGAATGCTAATGCTAATCAGAATGATAATGGTAACACAGCTGGGCTGGGCTGGTCAGTTCTCATGGCATTCCGACTACAGTCAGGAGATACTGAGCGTGATATACACTCTCTCTCCTAGAAATGATTGTAGTAGTACTGTTGGGAAAGTGAAAAAGGCAATAGAATCTACATTGTGGAATTGCTATTTGTTTTATTTTCAGATTTTTTATTTTTATTTTCAGACTTACAACTGTTTTTCCATCTCTATTATAGGTAAAGAGAGGTATCCCTTTGGCATGCAGGTAAAGATCAGCACACACATGCACGCCCAAAGACATACACGTAGTATGCACGCATGTCAACACTGTCTGTCACAGAAGCTTTAATTATGAGAAAGGAAAATTATGATATATTAATCTCTCTATCTCTCTGTCTTCTGTCCTTCTCTCACCTCTCCTATATCTATCTATCTATCTATCTCTCTCTCTCTCTCTCTCTCTCTCTCTCTCTCTCTCTCTCTCTCTCTCTCTCTCTCTCTCTCTCTCTATCCTCCAGGCTGGAATGATGTGTGGGGATATGCCCATGCCTGGGGCAGATACTCACTCCAACTCTGGGCTCAAACCAGATTCTCAGTACCACCAGGGCTATTCTCGCAGACGACCCACTGACGAACCCATTGGTAAACACACAGACAGACACACATGCACAAACCACCGACGAGCCTGTTGGTAAACACAAACACACACACAATGTACAATGGTCTTAAAGACTGTGTGCTATCATGATTTGTGTGTTTTTTTTTCATCTGCAGACTCTCAACCTAAGAAGAGGAAGGTGCCTGGACTCCCCTCTTCAGTGGTGAGTTGATGCTTATACTCACCATTAGCTCTGTGTGTGGTAAGAGAGTGTGTGTGTGTGTGGTATGGATGTTGTGGTGTGTGTGTGTGTGATTGGGATTTGATGGTGTGTTTGGTGTTTGTATGAGCTCCTGTCTCATGTTGTTCTGTATGGAGCCTGTGTGAATCCAGAATAAGAGGAGAGACCCCCCACCCCATCCCCAAACACACACTCCCCCTCCCCCCCCATCCCCAAACACACACTCCAGCCGGCCGAGCTCCTCCTTTATAGCTCTATCAACTCAGTCTGTCGCTGTCATTCAGCACACACACACACACACACACACACACACACACACACACACACTTTCTAGAGACACACATATGATGTAAGCACATTCCTTTCCAAATCAGACACACACACACACACACACACACACACACATATATACCGCATTAATGACAATTAGATGACAAGATGTCCACATACTGAAATGAATTCATTTAGGATGGAAGAAATGGAAGTGAGTGAATAAAGGGAACAGAGAGAATGAAAGAAAGAGTCACCATAGTGACCGAGCTATTCTTTATCAGCAGAGTATGACATGAATAGGTTAATGCACAGAGAGCAGAAAGCCCTTAAAAAAGATCAAAACCTGCAGTAGCGCGCCATCTTGCCTTCCCTCTCTCCGCTCCCTGTCTGTCTTTCTTTTCTCTCGCTTGCTACTCCTGAGCAGATGTGGCATGTTGGAGAGGGCTTCAGACATCCTGCACTCATTAAGGTTAAATAAATAAATAAGAGAAGAAAAAAAACTCAAAATGTCTGCAGCAAAAGTTTGTCATAAGCCCCCTGCCGTAAAACCACCCCCTCACTCGCACCCCTAACACACACACACACACACACACACCTCCTGCAGGGCTGATAGTGGCTTGTAACACCGCTCACTGTGTTTGCTCCTCTTTTTTCATCCTGTTTTCTCTCTCTCTCTCGCTCGCTCGCTCGCTCGCTCGCTCGCTCTCTCTCCCCTCCATTGACTCTCCACTACCTCACACTACCATCCAACTTGTTGTCACTCTTACTTGTCTTTCTCCTCCTCTTACTCTTCTCTCTCTTCTGCCTGTTTTCTACATCACTCTTTCAGCACCCTGTCTTTCTATCGCTCCCTCTCTCTATCTCTTTCTCCCTCTTTTTCCTCCCGCGCCTTTCCCCCTGCCTCCCACTGCCCCTCCCTTTTTCTCTCATTCTCTCACTCCCTCCTTCTCTCTCTCTGTCTCTCCCCCTCCCCCACTCCTCTTACCCAGCTGCCTGTGGAGTTGGCAGGCTTCCAAGAAGGGGCAGATGGCTCCACTTGCCCCCCTCTCTCCCTCTCTTATCCTTTTTTCTTTCTTCTTTTCCTCTTTCTCTTCCCCCTCTTTTGTTCTACATCTATCCATCCCTTCATGGCGCTTTCTTTCTTTTTCTCTTTTTTCTTTTCTTTTTCTCTCTCTTCCTCTTTTCTCTCTCCCATCTTGTATGACTTCTCTCTCTCTCTCTCTCTCTCTCTCTCATTTTGTGTCGTTACTGCTCTGGTTCTGTCCATTATTTCTCGCTCTCCTTATTCTTTCTCTTCATCCCTCCTCTCCTCTCTTTCTGCATGTTTCGCTGCACACACACTCTGTCTACCCCTCCTGCCGTCTGTTTCTTACCCTCTTCTTCTTCTTTATCACCACACCACCTCTTTATCAACTATCTCTTCTTTTTCTTTCTTGCTTGCTTGTTCTTTTTCTCTCTCTCTCTCTCTCGCCAATTATAATTATGAAATCCAATTATACAAAAATGTCAGTTTCTAGGATTCCTCTTGATCTCCTCTCCATGGTGTGTGTATAGATAGATAGATAGATAGATAGATAGATAGATAGATAGATAGATAGATAGATAGATAGATAGATAGATAGATAGATAGATAGATAGATAGATAGATAGATAGATAGATTATTGATCCCCAGGGGAAATTCAAGAAATTGAATAGTAGAAATTGAAAGTGTAGTGAGACTGTAGAGTGACATGTGTGATGATGAATGAAAGAAGGAGAACATGAGCTGAACCAGTCGGTGCTGTTTGTGTGTGTGTGTGTGTGTGTGTGTGAATTGGTGAGTAAGTGAGTATGTCCACTAGCTGTGCCCTTAGGGCTGAAACTGTATGTCCTCACGTTTTCCCACCAAGCTTGAGTACAATTCCTGTTTTTCACACGTTACTGAGCCAGACAAGTTGACACACACACACACACACACACACACACACACACACACACACACACACACACACACACACACGCACACACGCCTTGTAGCATGTTATTGCTATCAGAATAACTCCTGTGAGGGAGTATATGTGTGTGCCCAAGTCAGAGATTTGATTTTGTGTTTTGTGCCTTTACACATGCTTGTGCATTTATCTACTGATTCATTTTCGTTTCTGAATCTAATAATGTTGAAAAACATTTTGCCTCATATAGACAAGTTGAATCTGAAAAGCTGTGTGTGTGTGTGGCAGGTGTACCCAACGTCAGGGGAGGACTACAGCTCTGATGGCGCAGGATACCCCACTTCCAAACCAGGCAGCGTGTACCCCTCACAGTACTACCTGACGGGTAAGACACGTGTGCACACACACACACACACACTCACACACACACACTCACACACACTAAGGACTACCTGACAGGTAAGGCATGTGTGCGCACACACACACACACTCACACACACACTCACACCCACCAAGGACTACCTGACAGGTAAGGCATGTGTGTGCACACACACACTCACACACACCAAGGACTACCTGACAGGTAAGGCATGTGTGTACCCCTCACAGTACTACCTGACAGGTAAGGCATGTGTGCACGTGTGCACACACACACACACACACACACACACACACACACACACACACCAAGGCACGCATACAGGGAAGGAATGGGGGACTTCTTTCATGCCCGGGGGATACGGTATGCAGTGAATGTGTTTCCAGTCTCCATTGATTGCCACAGGCATACGGGTGGCACGACAGGGAGTTTGGGCTGAGATATGCGCACACACACACACACACACACACACACACACACACACACACTCACTCAGAGGAGACCTTGGGCTGCGGTTTGTTGCTGAGGATGTTTTGGCAGAAGCCAAACAGTAGCAAGAATGCAGATCTGGTCATTTACTTGCTGCGCAATTGCAGGGCCAACTAGATGTACAAAAACCCTTCAGTTTATTTGCCCCCATTTTGACCATGACACCTCAGCAGACTCCCATGTCGCGTGCATCTCCCTGGAGGCACTTCTTATTGCCACTCCTGCCCTGAATGCACAAGAGAAAAATGAGTGAATGCTCCTAAACACCGGAGCTGGAGACCTCTGGGTTGTGGCTGCATGTTGTAATGCATAGCAGTAACAAAGCGCTAACGTCTGAAACGTGAATCTGTGAGTCCGCCATCAGGACCACATGCATATGATGTGTCACTGCCATCACAGTGTTCTGGAGTCCAGTCACGGGGTAGTGGACACGTGCAGATCGGTCACCTCACGGAGTAAAAGAAGGCTAAAGAGAGAGGGAGAGCGACAGAGAGAGGGAGAGCGACAGAGAGTGAGCGAGAGCGACAGAGAGAGAGAGAGAGCAACAGAGAGACTCCAGCTCCTGGTGGACTGTGCCCCGTCACGTAGCCGTGTGTTAGCATAGAAGTCAGGGACAAACAAGGACACTAGTGCATGTGGGAGGCATTTGCTGTTTACTGTAGGCGGACCCCCCCCCCCCCCAAATCTCTCTCTTCTCGTGCATGCGTGTGCCTCTCTCTCTCCTCCCTCCTGTTTTCTCTCCGTCCTCTCCCTTTATCTCTCTCTTTCTCTCCTCCATCCATCTTTTGGTCCCAGCCAGTCAGATTGAGTTTCAGTCAGATGTCTCCACCACCTTCAAAGCAGTCCAACAGTTCACATCAGGTCTGCTCTCCACAGGCTCCATGATGCATGCTGTGTGTGTGCATGCGTGTGTGTGTGTGTGTGTTTTTGCACGCACATACAATTTGTGAGTTAGAGCGTGTATGTGTGTTAGTGTCTTTGCGTTGTGTGTGTACGTGTTGTGAACGAGAGAGATTTTGTATGTGTATTTGTTGATACTGACCCCGTGTGTGTGTGTGTGTTTTGGCAGAGGGCATGATGGATTCGTGGGGACAAAGCGGGTACCCTGCCGGACTCCTGCAGAACTCACCCCACATCGCCCAGCAAGCCCCCTTCAGTGCGGCCAACCCACAGGACAGACTGGTAACTACCCCGTGTGTGTGTGTGTGTGTGTGTGTGTGTGCGTGCGCGCGCGCCTATCTGAGAGAGTGCATATAACTGTTGCTGTGCACCTGTGTTTTTTGAACAGCTCCTTGCCCTCCCCAGTGTTTGCTCATGTCAGTGTGTCAAAGTATGCTCCAGCCCTGTGTGTGT
Organism: Alosa alosa; assembly: GCF_017589495.1. Classification (NCBI taxonomy): domain Eukaryota; kingdom Metazoa; phylum Chordata; class Actinopteri; order Clupeiformes; family Clupeidae; genus Alosa; species Alosa alosa. The sequence continues at coordinate 20,526,249 of NC_063189.1, forward strand.
GTGTGTGTGTGTGGGGGGTTCCATTTCTTTTGTATGTCTTGACATCATTGTGTGTGTGTGTATCTGTGTGCGTGTGTGAGGGAGCGAGAGAGATGGAGTGTGTGTCTAAAATCAAATCAATCTATATGTAAAGCGCCTTTCTTGCAACGTTGAAAAACAAGGTGCTTTCTAAAACAAAGTTAAGGTTATGTAAAGCCAAGTTTGAAGACCAGTTGACATATAAGAACTGGACCACATGAAAACCAAAGAAGACATACATGAGACATAGTCTAATGTCATAAACTCTGCAGAAATGTGTCACCTACAGAGATTAGCTCTGTCTGTTGCCTGCTCTCACCCCCTGACCCTTGCCCTGTCAGTCTTAAGGCTAGGCACTGACCTCTCTCTCTGCACCACACATGCGCGCACACACACACACACACACACACACCACACAGCACAGCCTTAATCCCTTATCCCTCCCCACGCCACCACACTCCCTAATCCTATTGCTCTCTGCATGCACCACTTGTGTGTGTGTGTGTGTGTGTGTATATGTGTATTTATGGATGATGGTCTCTCTGTATGTGTACCATGGATGTGTATTTATCTTATAGGTATGTGTTTGACAACATGGTTTTGCCGTGTGTGTGTGTGTGTGCATGGCTGTAATTTGTATCGCTGTGTGTGTGTGTGTGTGTTCCTCTTTGTGTGGCCATTCTATGGGTTTGTTCTTTTCTGGTGTGTGTGCAGAGGTGTGTCTGTGTGAGTGTATATTTTTGTGTGTGTATACACGGCGCGTGTGTGTGTGACACAAAGCTGATGTGTGTGTGCTGATATTCATGTGCTCTGTCAGCAGAAGAGGCAGCCACTGGCCATCTCTCCCCAGAACTACCCACTGCAGGCCGGAGACATGAACGGCTACCACTCCGGCCCCTCCGCTTACGGCCCACCCAACGGAGCAGACAGCATCATGGGTAATGAAGTTTTCCCTACCCAATCATTTCATCATGTTTGTAGTTAGAGGCTGTATTTAAACACAGAGCTTTATCTAGTTCAGTCTTCAATGTGTGTATTCTTTCCCCTGTTCTACTCTTCAATACCTTTGCATCTCGCTTCATCTCCCTGTCACTCTTTCTCTCTCTGTCACTCTTTCTCTCTCTGTCACTCTTTCTCTCTCTGTCACTCTTTCTCTCCCTGTCCCTCTTCTTCTCCCTGTCCCTCTTTTTCTCTCTCTCTCTCAGCTAACAGAGGTGTTGCTCCAGGGAGCTCAGGTGATGAGATTGGGAAGGCGCTGGCATCGGTGAGTTCGACTTGCACGTGTGTGTGTGTGTAATGCGCTCAGACATCTATTCCAGTAGGTCTCTAAATAGTCTTATAGGTCAGCTCTGTCTGATCTAGTCTGCAGTCAGCCCTACAGCCTATACTATTGCATTGACACACTTCCTGTAGCTTGCGTGAGTCTTGTAGTTAGTCATTTTTGGCTTGCCAAGTGTGAGTGTGCAAGATCTCATCAACGGCCAGACTGAAAGAATTGGGCTAATCTAGCGCAGGGGCTATCTGGCCAGTACCTCCTGCAGCTCCAGAAAATGAGTGTGTGTGTGTGTTTGTGTCTGTCTGTGTGTTTTTTAGGTCTGTCTGCGTATGCTAGTGTGGACATGAGTTTGTGAGCTTTATGAGTATACCTAAGTATGTTGTCTCTTCTCTTTTTCCTTCTTTCTCTTTATCTTCTCCTCCTCTTGTCCGTGTCAGATCTATCCATCGGAGAGCAACGGTGCCAGTTTCCCCTCAACTCCCCCGACTCCAGTGGGCTCCGTGGGCTCTCCTCAGGCCATCGCAGGTGTGTGTGTGTCAAAGATGGAGAGATTGTGTGTGCTTAAATACGTGTGTGTATATATTTGAGAGAGCGAGAGAGAGAGAGAGAGATCAGTGTTAAAGCTTGTGTGAGTTAAGACCCTCTGTGAGAGCTCAGTTTGGCTGCTGTAGCTCTGCATCGCCATCTACTGGCTGAAAGGGACCATGGTAATATCCCCTGTGCCACAAGCATGATCTCTCAATCACTATCTATTTTAGAGTAGGGTCTGTTGGCCGTTTTAACATTAAATGCAAAATTGTTGCTATATAAACACGCACTATATAAATTCACAATTTGTCTACACAAGTCAGATTGTTCTGCTGGTCAGCAATATCAGAACCTTAGGCACATGTTGATACAAATGGGGTATTCTCTGTTGTGATATGAAATTGCATATTGTGTAGCATTCATTTAACACCTTACATGTGTACTATGTTTTATCCTATTTATAAAGAATTATGGACATATAAAGAATGAGTGGAAAATGCATGTATACTATATAGGATTTTACAATTCTTATATGGAATCTCTCTCTCTCTTTCTCTTTCTTTCTTTCTTTCTTTCCTTCTCTCTCTCTCCCCCTCCCTCCCTCCCTCTCCAGCCTCTCAGTGGTCGAGGTCCTCTGCCCAGGCGACCCCGTCTCCCAGCTTTGAGGGCGGCATGCAGGTAAGAGTCCCCTCCCCCTCACATAATATGCCAACCGCCCACTCTGGCCCCCGCCTGCTGCCACTCACTCATGTAAGGATCCAGTTTGAAGAACTCTCTCTCTCTCTCTCTCTCTCAGGCTAAAGTGGGGGACAGTCTGGAGGAGGCTCTGACGGTGTTGAGAGGTCATGCTGTGGGGGCGCCGGGCGACCTGGTCAACCTCCTGAGCTCCGCCGGCGGCTCCAGCTCCACCTCCAGCCTCCTCACGCAGGCCTTCAGCCTTGCCGGACGCATGGTGAGGATGCTGGGCACGTGTGTGTGTGTGCATAAGTGTATGTCTGTCTGTCTCTGTCTGTCTCAGTAACATATGAGTAACCCTGTTCCCTCGCTACCCAGCTGCCCATTCACCATGAGGACGGAGCCGGCATGACACCTAGTGGTCCCCTCCTGCATGGTCACCACAACCCTGGAGCTCCCCAAAGCTCCCAGCCTGAGGGCTTCAATGGTGAGACATACACACGCGCACACACACATACAAAAGTACCCACACACACACACATGCATATATGAAAGTGTACACACACACACACACACACACACACAAGTACCCACACACATACAATCCTCCCCGAGCTCCCAGCTTGAGAGCACAATAACATGCACACTTATATGCTGTAGTTCAGGTTTACACACACACACACTCTGATATACTGTAGTTCAGGTGTACGCACACATACACACACACACACACACACACACACACACACACTGATATACTGTAGTTCAGGTGAACACACACACACTGATATGCTGTAGTTCAGGTTCACACACACACACTCTGATATACTGTAGTTCAGGTGTACGCACGCACACATACATACACTCACACACACTGATATGCTGTAGTTCAGGTGTATATACACACACACACTCACACACTGATACTGTAGTTCAGCTTTACACACACACGCACACACTGATATACTGTAGTTCAGGTGTACACACACACACACACACACTCTGATATACTGTATTTCAGGGGTCAGATAAAGACATACTTACACACTGACGGTGCTGTGTATTGCAGGTGGTCTGCTGCGCACCAGCCACTCATCCAGCAGTCTGGACATCAAGCGCGAGGACAAGGAGGATGACGAAAACTCTTCCCTCAACGACAAGTCCGAGGACGAGAGGAGAGATGCTAAACTTGCCCGCTCCAGAACTAGGTACGTACACACACACACACACACACATAGATGGACACACACACACACGCACACACACAGATGAAAACATGCCACATGAGTAAATGCACACATTCTCACATATAGACACGCACACGGACACACACATATACTCATACTCACAGACTCAAACATATAAATATTCACTCAGACACACACATTTATGCACACATCATTCACAAAGGCACACACATACACAATACTCCATATACACCAGTACGCTGTAATGAGTGTAATACGCAAAAAGTCTGGAAAGGAGATAAATGAACACCATGCTGCCTCCCATCTCTTAAACATTCCTATGAGCTAAATCTCTTACTTTCAAAACAGCCATGAAGTTTGTGGCAGAAGAAAGGGATGGAAAAACCTCACACAAAACTCATTAGATTGTTTATCAAGTAATCTCCTCTCTCACACACTCAAACGCACACAATGCTTCATGTAAAACAACTTTATTACTTAAATTCAAACTCTCGCCCTATCTCTCATCACGTGATGTCTGTCTCTCTCTCTCACACACACACACACATACATCCTAGGCCCATAATGCATACCTGTCAACACTCCCGTTTTTCCCGGGTTTCTCCCTTATTTCAAGGTCATCTCCCAGCACCCTCCCGTTTTGTTATTTCTCCCGGAAAACTCCCGTAATTTGCATGGCCATCAAACTTCATTTTAAAATCATTGATCCATTCAGGTTGCCAGATTGTGTATGAAATACACCCTACACATACACGATCACTTCAATTTCAACTGTTTTGTCATAGGCTAAAACCTGGCAACCCGAAACCCAAATAAGGAAGCGGGTGCGCGCAGCATGAGTCTCGTCGTAAGCAAGCGGGCTAGTTGAATGGCCTACTCCAGAACTAGCTGTTGTGAAATTGTTGAATTTAATTGATTAACACATCACATAAACTGTTATTGAGTGTTGTTGATACACTGAACTTGTTCCAAATCTGACAGCAAGCAGCTTTGGAGTTTTAGAAGTAGGCTAGGCGAAGTAGGCTGCAGGCAGGTAGCTGGTGGTGGATACATAACTGGCATGCGTCAGGTAATGGTAAGGTAAAAGCAACGACCGAAATGCAGTGTTGAAACACGTGTATGAAACGTATTAAATATGCAAACACAGATTCGGTATAAACACTGACAACCCCGAAAAAAATCTCCCGTTTTTGGAAAGCTAAATGTTGACAGGTATGCCATAATGTGTTATGACTTTGTACAGTATACGTAGCTTAAAAACATGGCATGTATGTGAGGTTAGAGATAAGACCTTGTGTGTGTGTGTGTGTGTGTGTGTGTGTGTGTGTGTGTGTGTGTGTGTATGTATATATATATATATATATATATATATATATATATATATATATATATATATATATATATATATATATATATATATATATATATATATATATATATATATATATATGTGTGTGTGTGTGTGTGTGTGTGTGTGTGTGTATGTTGTGTGTGTGTGTGTGTGTGTGTATATATTTATATATGTATGTATGTATATATATGTATGTGTGTGTGTGTGTGTGTGGTTATTTAATATGGGGTTATGTATATATATGTATGTGTGTGTGTGTTTGTGGTTTAAGAAGCGGGGGTTGTGTGTGTGTGTGTGTGTGTGTGTATATATATTTATATATGTGTATATATGTATGTATGTATATATATGTATGTGTGTGTGTGTTTGTGGTTTAAGAAGCGGGGGTTGTGTGTGTGTGTTGTTTAAGAAGCGGGAGTTGAGTGTGTGTGTGTTGTTTAAGAAGCCGGGGTTGAGTGTGTGCGCGTGTGTAACACGCTCCTGTTGTCATACTGCCCCGTTTGTCACACTTGTTTCAGAGATCAACCCTTCACCCTACACAGCAACTCTGCCCAGTCAGACTCAGGAGCTGAGTAAGTTTACACGCACTCAGCATATAAATACACTTACACTAGCCAATGCCCGTCCATATGATATGATCTGACTTTGTGTAAAGTGTATAATAGGTGTGTGTGTGTGTGTGTGTGTGAGATATACTGCAAGTGAAGCCACACTCCATGAAAGCCGCTGGGACCCTTACAAACATCTTACACACATTGAGGAGTGTGTGTGTGTGTGTGCACATGCGCATTGCTTCCATTATTTGAGCCTCTGTGATGTGTCTCTATGAGTGTGTGTGTGTGTGTGTGTGTGTGTAATACTGCAAATGCAGCCACACGCCATGAGAGCCACTGGGACTTGAACGTTTCACCTGTACAAGCATCTTCCGTGTGTGTTTGTGTGTGCGCGCAATGCTTCTGTTATTTGAGCCTCTGTGGTGTGTCTCTCTGTACGCGTGCGTGTGCTTGTGTGTGCTTGTGTGTGTGTTAAAGTAACGAGGACGACGAGGACCTCCCTCCGGAGGTGAAGGTGGAGCGGGAGAAGGAGCGGCGCCAGGCCAACAACCAGCGGGAACGCCTGCGTGTGCGCGACATCAACGAGGCCTTCAAGGAGCTCGGCCGCATGTGCCAGCTCCAGATGCGCCCCGGCCAGGACAAGCCGCAGACCAAGCTTCTGGTGCTGCAGCACGCCGTGCAGGTCATCCTCAACCTGGAGCAGCAGGTCCGAGGTCAGTCAGGCAGACGGCAGCATCAAACAGACAGACAGCCACCCGCAACAGCAACAGGCTAACGGCTCAAACACTGCAGCACTTACTGGCTTAGTTAAAAGCGTATCAGAGGTGGAGCGTGACTATGGCACTAACCAGCCTTCAGCGTCTATGAACAGCCTCTCTCTTACACACATGGAAGGGGTTTCAGTAGCTTCTATGAACAGCCTGTCTCACACATATAAGTGTCTTCGTACACGTAAGGGGTCACAGTAGTGTTTAAGAACAGCCAGTCCCAGACACACATGTAAGGCGTCATAGTATATAGTGTGATTAGATCTGGGGGTGGTCAGAGCCCAGAGGGCAACTATGATTGGGGTGGGGGCAATTAGGGGTGAAGGGTCATGGCCAAAGCAGCCCCTCTCTTACTCCACACTGAAGTCCTCTTGTTCTATCACTCTGCCTGTACATCACCTGTCCTGTCTTGTGGCCTTCCTCTATCTTAGCCTGAATAGAAGGTAGCAACACATTTCAGGTAGCTTGTTAAATGTGTGTGTGTGTGTGTGAGAGAGAGACAGAGTGTGAGAGAGATAGAGAAAGGGAGAGAGAGAGCCTTGCATAATGTTGCATGTCAGTCCTGTTATAGTGTGTGTGTGTGTGTGTGTGTGTGTGTGTGTGTGTGTGTGTGTGTGTATAAACTGCTTGCAGCACTAAATGTGCAGGTCATTGTGTTCTCATGTGCTCCGCTTTACTCGTGTCATCTATATCCTCTTCTCCTTTCCATGCTAACTTTTCTCATTTTGTCCAAGTCAAACTCTTCGAAAAGATTATTTATAAATGTCATCACTGTAAAGACTTTTACAGGACTTCATAGATTAATGAACTAAAAAAGGACTAATGACCTGTAAACTAACTCTATGAAACTGCTCCCCTAAAATCATCAGCCACTGTAATCCTCCTAAGGTGCGCTCACATAGCTTTTTAATGCCTCCAGTCAACCATGTCGTCAGTATGTGTGGAAGTGTAAAGACCTCTCTCTTCCTATTCGACTCTCACTCCTTGCCCCTATGGACATTGTAAAACCCAAACCGGCCCATCTATACTTCCACTGCCCGCATGTTAAGTGTAGACCTGCAAGCTGGTAAAGAGGGGTGCAGTAGTAGTCATTATTAACCGCTTTCTCACGCAACCACGCACTCGTACACTCGTTAACGCATGCACACACATGCTTGTGCTGCAGTCGCTTATCTGTGTTAGCATGCTATGCGAAGTTTAACCTGTTTACCTGAAATGTTCATTCCTTTATACAGCTACCTGTATAGCGCTGTCTCTCTCTCCCTCTCTCCCTCTCACTCTCTCACGGTGTTTCTCACTTGTGGTCTCTGTCTCTCATTCTCGTATTTCGTCGCTGCTGTTCTTTTGCTTGTGTGTAGCAGATACTTTGACCTCCATGTTTCAGAGAAACACATCACTAACACAGGGATGTGTTTCAAATCTGGTTTCCGCCTCATCTTTCTTTCTTTCTTTCGTTCTTTCTCTCTCTCTCTCTCTCTCTCTCTCTCTCTCTCTGTCTGTCTGTCTGTCTGTCTACCCCCTTCCCCCCACCCATTGTTTCCTCTCGGTCATCAGTCGCCCTGCTTCCCATTGGCTAGTCACTATGACAGCAGGCTCCCCTTTTCTCCCTTTGTCTGTTTTCTTTGCTGTCCTTTTTTTCTGTTGCTTTCATTTTCCCCCTCCTTCGCTTTTTTGACAGACCCGACCCCCCCACCCCTCACTCGCTCACCTGCAATCACCTGTTGCAGGTGTGTGTCTCAGGCGTTACGGGTTTTTGAGCATGATTGAGAGGTAGACGAGCAGTTCCATATGTGCAGGGTCGATGTTGGATTGATGTAGCTGAGGATGCCAGTGTGGGATCAGATTTGGGTAGACCATCGCACAGTCCTGTCAGACCCCCCTGTTCAGACTCCTGGAAAAGATGAAGAAATCATGAAGACCCTGGGGAACAACACTCTGAAATCCCTACAGCTGACCGGAACTTCATTGAAATGGAGTGAAAGTCTCTGGGAAGCAGTGATGTCTTTGTAATACAGAAGAACAAAATCGATAAAACGGCCAACACAAAGGCACACTTCAACAGTCTTCTAAATGCAAAAGATGAAAAAGAGAAGGTCTTTTCTCCTCTGTTGGTCCTCCTGCATGTGAAGAAAGTTTGACTTGATCCATTGGATGAACAAATGGACAGACAGATGGCAGAGCCATGCGTCAGACTCCTCCCGCTCCACTCCTCCACCACTCTTGTGGTTGCGTCTTCAAAACACACATGCGCACACACACAGACATGTACACATAAACACACACACACACTTAGTCAAACATGTATGCATACCTTAAAAATGCCCACACTAAGCGCCATACAAATGCATAAATGTAGTTGTGCACACACACATACTTGAAGGGGGGCACTCTAGATCACTACAGATGGTGCTGCTCTGAGTTATCACTCAATACATTTGCTATAGACACACACATATACCTAGATAACATGGACCACCCACTTACTCACACACAAACACGGGTCTCACGGCTGCGAGTGTGTGTGTGTGTGTGTGTGAGGGTGATTGTGCTCCATAGATATGCAGAACTTATGCATTTGTCTTTCTTTGTGCACTAATGTGCATTTACTTTGCGTGCGTGCCTGCATGTGTGTATGTTACCTGTGCGTGTGTGTATGTTACCTGTGTGTGGGTGTATGACCTGTGTGTGGGGTGCGTCCCCTGCGCAGCAGTGTGTGTGAGGAGTCTCTGACGGCGGAGGAGAAAGAGCTGCGAGAGCGGGAACGGCGGCTGGCCAACAACGCCCGTGAGCGTGTGCGCGTGCGCGACATCAACGAGGCCTTCAAGGAGCTCGGCCGCATGTGCCAGCTGCACCTGCACAGCGACAAGGCCCAGACCAAGCTGGTCATTCTGCAGCAGGCCGTCCAGGTCATCCTGGGGCTGGAGAAGGAGGTGCGAGGTACGCAGTCCCCCACGCACGCGCGCACGACACACACACACACACACACACACACAGACACGTATGTGTGTCTGTGTGTGCGTCCGTGTGTCTGTCTAAGCCCGACAGAAGGCTGTATGCCTACTCTTCGAGGTACACAGCAGACCATGCAGGTCATCCTTGTGTGTGTGTGTGTGTGTGTGTGTGTGCTGTATCCTCCATTCCCCAAAAGGGTGGAGGAAGCGCCGTGAGGACAAACAGGAAGTAGCTGAATGGAGGGGAGGGGTTGGGACTGGCCGTCTACTTCAGGGCCGGTTGAGGTCACTTTGTTTTTTTGTTTTTTTATTATTATTGTTTATTTGTTTTTGTTTCTGGGTCACTTTTTTAGTGCTTTTCTGTCTGGATCTTTGGCCCAGTTTCAGTGCAGCTCACTTTTTTTCTCTGTCCAAACCCTTCTGCTTAGCAACACCCTTACTGTGCTTTACCCCTCCACCTCGTGCCCAGTACTCACCATCTCACACAGACCGCTCTCTCTGTCCATCTCTTTCTCTCTGTCCATCTCTCTCTCTCTTTCTCTCTGTCCATCTCTTTTCTCTTTTCCCTACCACCGATGTATTTGTCTGTCTCCTTTCACACAGACCTTTCTCTCTATCTATTTCTCTCTCTCTGCCCCCAGCCAGTGGCCTGTCTGTCTGAAGTTAACCTACAAGAAGTACAAATATCTGGTGCACCCTGTTCTGTCCGCTCTTCCTCTCTCTGCCCCGTGCCACTTGTGTGTCTGTTTGAAATTGACCCATGCCCACTGCAGATGTGTCTGGTGTGTGTTCTGATGGAATCTCTGTCTCTCTCTCTCTCTCTCTCTCTCTCCCTTGCTCTCTGTGAAGAGAGGAATTTAAACCCCAAGGCAGCCTGCCTGAAGCGTCGAGAGGAGGAAAACCCCGGCAACCACATGTGACACTGAGGTAGGTGTGTGTGTGTGTGTGTGTGTGTGTGTGTATAGACCTCTTCTAGCTTTATTGATTTTAAGCCATAGTTGAGTAGTCTTCACGTAGTAGTCGCCATCTACTACGCTACTTAGACCTTGGTCCTGAAAGGAAAAGGAAAACGGTGTGCTCTCCACTCATCTCCTCTTCTCTTCATCCTCAGGTTGTCTTCAAGAGACAGAGCAGCTGTGGCCTTAATGACAGCAATCATCTCAGCCAGCAGACATGCATCTACACTGCCCCAGTGTGTGTTAGAGTACACGTACACGTACACACACACACACACACACACACACACACACACACACACACACACACACACACACACACACACACACACGGAAACACACACACACACTTTTGTTCAAAACTGACACGTTGACCATACCCCTGAGTAGATGTATACACTGACCATTGAGTGCACCTGCAAGTGCTCATACTGGCATACACATAGATATAAACACACACACACACACACACACACACACACACTAACTATGGCCCAGTGGCATATTGGTGTCCGTTGCCCACTGCAGAAAATGACTCTATCTGAGAGACTCCAGCCACACCGGAGGAAGACTTTACGGATCAGTTTTTATCTGATATTTTTTTATGAAATCTAAAACAAAAATGTTGCTTACTTAATGGAAGCAAGACACAAAAAAAGAAACTAACAAAAAAACAGGACATTCTGATCTTTTGGAAACAGAACAAGTAGAGTGGACGTGGCTTCTAGAAGAGGGAGCACCACCATCAAAGCAGCAGAGGGGACTGTCTCTGTGTGTGTGTTTGTGCATTTGGGATTGTAACGAGTCTGACTGGCGTAGTAAATTGTGTTATGGCATCCAAACATCCATAGAGACAGACAGACACACATACACACCTCCCCCTCCCCTCGAAGGTCGTCACTGCAATGTGTGTTACACAGAAGTGAGGAGGGGGTCTTTGGACTGCTTTTGGATTGGATGCAGGCCAGGCCTCCCCCTCGACGACATAAACCCTCCTAGAAGCATCTAGAACAACCCCCACCCCAAGAGCCACACGTCCCCAGGCCATCTTTAAGGCCCATCCACACCAAGAAGAACTATAACCATAAAGGCAACTTTACTTAGAAACAATATGAACGTCCACACTGGCCAATGATAAAGAGGGTCTGTCCAGAATATTCACCCGGTTCATTAATGTGATTTGATGGATTTTGATTGGCTGTCAGGTTTCTATCGCTCTAAAATTGAAAATCCAATTATGTTTTCATGTTTTTTTTGTTCCAGTATGTGGTGTGGACGTAGTTGTTCTAATTAGTTAAAGCGATACTTTATACTAAGCGATACTAGTTTTTACCGGTCTCATTATCGCTACAGTTGTGACTAGTGGTGTGGATGGGCCTTGAGCCTAAGGTCTGGACTGCTTAGCGTGGAGTGTGTGGATGAGGCCCATGGGGTTAGTCGGCTCCTCAAGGCTGTGAGCGAGACCGTAGCCACAAATTACCCTTCATTTAACCGGACAAACAAAAGCATGTTACAGGGACTGGCCTCTTACTTCAGCTCAAATAAGTGAGAATCCATCTCCTAGGTCAAGAAGGAAATGTTGCCGTAGCAACTCAGGTGGCCACGGGTGCTGATGCAGTTTTTGTTGCATGTTGGCAGAGATAGGTTTCGCCAAGGCAACGACTGCACTGTTGCTGTCACCATGACGACGATGCACACCCTCCCCTTATATTGTAAAATTTCGGTAAGACCTGAATTGTTAACTTACGACAAGAAGCAGTAGGACTTAATGGTAGTTGTACTCCTTATCTGCTTGTGTGCTTAGATGGCATGATGTATGGAGGATTTGAGGGCGTTTATTTGCTTGGGGTTAAGAGGAAGGAGAGCTGAACTCCCTCCACCATGTGAATGGATGGACTAGGTCAGAGTGCCGCCTCTGTGCAGCCCAGCTTAGAGAAGAGAAGAGAGTAGAATATCTTTTCTTTTGTGTTCATTTCTTTTTCATTTCTTTCGAACAATTTGCAAAAGGGTTTTTTTATGAGTGGACCCAATATGTGTATGTAACTTGATTACAATTTGTACTTTGTATTTCCCCCCTTTTTTTATACAAATATTCTTTTTCTCCATGTTTGTGAGTTAACTTTCTGATTGTTTTTTTTATGAACTACATTTGTTTAAAATGTAATGTGTAAAGGCTTGTAAGGATGCCAGAACAAAATGTGTTCCTCTTTGCTCTTGCTGTTGACTGGTGACCGACTGGCCAGTCTAAAGGGACGAACCTCATTATTAGAATCTAACATTTGGAAAGGAACTAGTACAGTACCAGTACAGTCAGACCTTTCCACAGAATAGCAGTAGCACTGTTTTGCGTTGGTTTGATTTGCGTTTGAACTAATTGCCCCAGCATATTAAGATGTCAACCCCCATGTCCTCCCCCTGCCCCTAAAGCAACAGTAAAGTAGGTTGTTGGCACATTGCCGTAATGCTTAAAATAAATAAATGCCCCTTTTATTGGGTTTAAGGTGATCCCAGCACGCGTCTGAGCTGTGTGTGTGAAGCAGAGAAGAGAGCGAGAGAGAGATCCATCTTGCCCTTGTCTTTTGCAAAGGACCGGATGCTTTTCTGAGTTCATCCCTAGAGGCAGTGCTGTAGCCTCAGCAGGGGGAATTGTGTCTCTTTTTTGGAAGGGGCGGTGGTGTGGCTCTTTAGGGGTCAGTCAGACCCCTGAGAAGAAACTTACTGACTGGACAGAACAGGAGGAGGATATGGCCTTGATCTATATTATCGACCTGCCGGGTCAGCTCAGACTCGTATCAGAGGCAGACAGGCTCCTTCTCCTCGCTCTTCTGACTTCTGTTCTGGAGTGGAATCAGAGAGTGGACGTTTACCAGTGCCTCTAATTCTCTCATTTCAGCTCAGTTTTGCTCCCCCCCTTCTTTTCCGTTTGTTTTGTGGGGGTGGGATGGGGATAGATCAAATATTACACTGTTGTTGATGAGGATGATTCAGAACACATTTCATAGCTTCAGTGAGCTGGAGTCATCGAAGAAAGACACAGATTTCAATCCGCTTCTTTTCTTACTTTTTGATGAATTGAACAATGGTGTTGGCAGCAGAATTAGAATTGGTTTTAAGATGTTAAATGTTAAAAGCACAAAGTAAAAAGAAAAAAATCTCAGAACAATCCATGGTTCAGTGTCACTTGCAGACTGCTTTGGGTCCGAGCATAGTCGCCATTTCCCAGACAAATAAGTTAATTTCAGTCCCCCATTAAAGTGAAAAGAGTCCTGATCAGCTTCTAAATCAGTCACTAGCTGCAGTCCTCAATTTAACAAATGTCAGCTTTTATTCTTACACCGCTTTCATGACTATCAGGTATAGTGTTCTTTGACTATAATCACATTTAGAGGCTGTGTTGGTGGTATACCTTCCCAGATGACCTTTTTCCTTTAACCCTTTAGCCTTCCACATTATTACTGCTGGGAAAAGGCAGCCCTCTACTGGCAGTTTAGTATACTGGATAATAGCACATCAACAGAGGGTACACCTTTCCCAAGTTACTCCTACAGCCATCATCAGTCTGAACAGTGTTTGACTCTTTCAATTGTTTATTAACGCCTCTGAGAATCATCATGCTGGTTTCTTCCTAAAGCTGGCCGACATTCTCATATCTCACTAGGTCATGTTTTGCCATCCCGTTGTGTCCCTAGGGGCACAGAGGGGAGGGGAGAACCTCCTCCCTGCAATATATTTCCCAACAGGATTGGCTGTAGAAAGGCATATGTGCTCTCTTGTGTGGGTGTGACATGAAGGACACCACTTGTACCTGCATGGCCGACCATACCATCCAATCATCTCCGTACCCTAAGACACACTGCAAGTTAAATCTGCGGTCTCTCTTATGCATTGGGGACAGAATACAATATATGTGTCCTCACAGTGCCTCTAGGCGGACTCTTTAAAAATGTAGTTATTGAGAACATTCATGTATATAACGTAGCAATAAAAGTGCCATTTTTAATAACAGAAATATACATTTTTCAATGTCTGTCTTTTGGAACTTGTATACCTGAATAAAAAGAAAACAATGTAATAAAGTGTTTAAAGTAGAGTTTATTTTGTCTGCATTGATTTTCTGTGGTTTAAACAAGTGCCTTAAAATTATTCTTGGGGCTTTTACTTTCTTACATAAACAAAATGACAAGTCAAGTCCCATAAGGGTAATAAAACGCTAAATAATGACTACAACAAAACGCCCCATACATAGGCCTAAGAGCCTTTCGCTCTGAATTCCCTTGTCCATGCCACTTCTATGCCTCATAGCCTTCGGTTTTCATATCATTAAGGCCCAACTCTTCATTCTGCTCAAAGCTACGTGTATACTTCTCTGTTTTCATGTTTGGGTCAGGCTCTGGGGCATACACGTTCTGAATGTAGCTGTTCCCAGACGGGTCGTCGAGGACCAGGTGTGCAAGCTCCTTTCCTGCAACTATCTTGTCAATCTTCTCAGCGAATGATTTTAACTTCTCGCTACGCTCAGCTGAGCTGTCCCCGCAGGAGAACGGGTTCTTCAGGATGAGGTCTCTGATGTCTTTGAGGAGACCCTCTACAGTGGTGAACTTCCCAGCCAGCGCCCCCATCCCCAGCTCGAACTCCAGCTCGGGGATGAGAATGCTGCAGGTCTCAGACTTGAGAAGGTCCCTCATCATGTCTAAAGGGTTGGTCAGGAGAAGTGTTATTTTAGTCCCTTGCTCCTCGGTCGCGCCGCCCGATTTTACTTCGTTCGTCCGGTGTCCACAGTTATCGCAATTCGTGGCCATGATTATTACCTCCTTGAAATGTGGGATCTGAACAAGTTTCATGTTGGTGTGGGCTGGAGCATTGCACTCGGGACAGTTGGTGTTAAAAATCAGGACCTCATTTCTCAGGCTCTCCAAGTCGTTACCAGGTTTTTCCTGCTCTAGGATGTCATTTTCTTGTATTCCCAGAACTGCATTCTGTTGTTCAGTTCTCTTGTAGTGAGTAACAGTAAGATCTGGGTCATTATTCGGTGCACACAGGTTCTCTATAAAGCTGTTCCCAGAGGGATCGTCAATGACTAGCGTAAACTCACTTTCGGCGTTTTTGAGCTCCTTTAACCTGGCAACGAACTCATCGATTTTGACAGCGACGTCTGGGTCAGTAGCCCTTCGCACAACTTGGTCTTGTTCAAGTCCAGCCACAGCCCTGTCGATGAGCCCCTCAATGGTCGAAAGAGAGCCCTTTTGAGTGAACGCAGGGATTTCAAAATCCAACTCTGGTATTTTTGTGGTCGCGCTGTCCGACTTCACTACTTCACGGTTCATGTCCATTTTTGCCTTCACCTTCAAAGCGTACTGAACGCCCTGCTCCTGGATCCGACCGGCAGACTGAATCTCAGTGTTTGACCAGTTACAATGATGACAGGTAAACGAACTGATGATAATTTCTTTGAAGAAAGGGATTCTTGTTAGAAGAAGTCGAGTCGATCCATTTTCGTAGCAGTTCATGCATAGGCTTTCGATAATCGTTGGCTGCATGTCATCTTCCTCGGCACTTATATCCTTAAAAACAGGACCCCCATTCACGCCTTTCTCGCTAGACATTGTGGCAATGGATTGTTTCTTAACTAGATTGATGTATACCGTTTATTTAGCTAATTTTCAACAATGTTTCTAGAAGTTTCCTGCCTGCTCCTCACATGGCCGTCGTCGTATGTAGTACACGTCACAAATAAACGCCGGAAGGTGTCAAAGTTGGGCGACAACTTGTTGTAGCGTACGTGTAAACTGCTACGATAATACTGTACCAAAACTGCCTTATGAGTGAAGACCAAAACACAAAACTCATTCAAACATGGATTCTGCTGAGTAAATTGTTGTGGCTAAATATATAATTAGTTGAGTTGAGATCAACAAGCCTAAATGTAATCACATTCTTACTGAAAGATCCAACGATATGGACAATCCCAGTCAGGGTGTTTATCTTCACACAATCCACAGAATCCTTGATAAGCATTAAACGAATAGTTATTTTTCAGGTCTGAGTGGAAAGTGTGAAGAAAGTGCTTCTGGAAACAAATGGACAACAATTTACAAAGGGATTTTCTATAGGATGCATACAATTGCATAGGCCTATCTTCAATACGTTTTGATTAAAGTCAAAGTCTTGTAAAATATACAAAAGACAAATCTGCTGTCTCTAAGTTACTGTTTCTGTTACTAATGCCAATTTGCAGTCATGCTCACTTCAAATGGGGCACTTTAATCATAGACGGTAGACTTTAATGCATCCCCCAAGTGCCCTACTTAACTTCCGGTGCTTGTGGATTGTCGCTGACCTCTGTGCCGTCTGCCTGGAGACAGAGCCCGTCTACGGAGAGCCTTGCCACTCCGTATTAAGTCCCATTGTACCGAATTTTGGATGCAGTTCCACCAGAGTTCCACTGGGGGCGATCGCCATGAGTGCAGAATGAATGGGAGTCAATGGAGCTAGACGGCTAAAATGGTCTCTTTCACCTGATTGTCGTTGACAAATCTCAGATTTGATTGTAGTTTGTATAACTTCAACATGGGTTATAGGTCAAAAGTTGAATGAACGAGTACTTATGTCCTTTTGATTTCTTACAGGTTGGGTCGTTGTTGCACATTACACGCTAGCATTGTGCTAATGAATGACGTCATTGACACATTTGAAAGGCTTTTAAGAACAATTAAGTGACTTTAAAAAATATAATACTCAACCAAGTGTATTTTCTTTGCCTCGCCTTTCGAATACAATACTCAAATTACTTGAAAAAAAATTATATCCCGAGAAAAGTGGATTTTGAGGGGTACAGCCAGAGACTTTCTAATGTGGAGACACAGCACTCAAAAAATACTCCATAGAAATGCATGGGGCTAGTTTGTCACGCCAATATGGCCGTTGTCTACACATATCCCACCCCTTCCTCGGCAAAACGTCGACATGTGAATACATTGAGCCAATCCTGTGGTGTGATGTGAATACATTGAGCCAATCATATGGTGTGTTGTGAAGACATCGTGCCAATCATGTGTTGTGATCTCGCCACTGGAGCAAGATTGGTGTCGTGGAAGCCTTAGCGACGCCGCGGATTCGACCCAAAGACTGTGCCCGATGAGTGCCCATAAAACGTTGGTATATGGCCGCCGAGTGGAGGGACTTGGCCTAAAAGGACTTTGGTACAGCTCCATAGACCTCCATGCATTCTGCACTCGTGGACGAGCGCCCTCATGTGGAACCACAGAAGGAACTGCAACCAGTTCAGAAACCGGAAGTTTTCCGAGAGTGGCAGTTCTCCCATAGACAGTAAAAGAAATGGACGAACAGACTCTGTCGTTTTCAATGGGAGGGCACTGAGTCAAATAGAACGATTTTTCAGTTGGTCCCCCCAGTACTGCGCAGCCTCACACTTAACTTTGTGACGTTAGCCATAGAACTGAATCTTGTAACTCATATGATAGATACACAGAAATTCTTCTCACATTTCCTTCGCCTTCAAAGTCATCAAAGTTAAACATTTATTTATGTATTATTATTATCATCCTCACCAAGTCATGTTAATGTTGAAGCTACCATACATGATCATCTTCAAAAACAGTCATGCTAAAACAAAACAAAAAAGTTATAGCCTTGAAGCTATTTTCTTTCCACTTTTCCGACCTACGGTCAATCCATCGAAAACCTCTGAAATGATTACTGCCGTTTTTTTTTTTTTTTTTTTTTTAATTAGGTTTACTTTTTAATTATTATTAGGTTGCCTCTGTGTAATGCTTTACCTTAACATACGGTCGTGTATGCTAGGTTTTGCTTACGAAGTTACCGTCCATAGACAGTAAGGTGGACTGAGCTTTTATCCAAACAATATGGTGATCTCCTACGGGCCGAAAAGAGAGATTACGCCAAAGCTAGTTCCCTCCAACCCAACAAGCTAACCATTCTTCTTACAGGTAACCAACGTTACGGACGAGGTAGTGGAGTCTGTTTTGCCTTTGTAGTGTTTATGTTGATTACACAAAAGCTACAATATCAGCACAGGATATATGTTATATGAAGTTATGGTATTTCAAAAAAATCCTAGAATGAATGGACTTCTATGGGAGTTAGCAGAGAGGTGGTCCCTCCAGCCTACGTCGATTCTTCTACTTCCGGGAATTCGCCTGCCCCCTTGAGTTCTCCCCTTATTAGACATTCTCTGCTGGAGATCTGTATTTAAGTTTCTCAAGAACACAGGGCTTTTTGTTAGGAATTATTTAATGCTACTCTCTTAGAGTATTATTTATTTATTTTTTATTTTTTCCTTTATTTTCCTCAATTATTATTTATTTATTTATGTATTTATGTATTTATGTATTTATTTATTTATTTTCTTTGTCACTCCTCCGTTGAAACTCCATACCTGTAGTTATGAAAATGTCCAGTTGGTGGCGGTAAATGCAACCGTGTGTATGCCAACCTCCTATAAACCCCACAAGAAGAAGAAGAAGAAGCTTGTCGCTGACTGCGCAGGGCTACGTTCACCCAGTGGGTCACAATCAAAGGTCCAATATGATCGGTAAAATAATAGGAGAGAAGTACATCGCTATCGCCAGGACGTGGTAAGGTGTAGGGGGAAAATTATATATTGTTCTTTGTCCACTGTATTTTAAAGATTTCAAAGTCGGTGCCCTTGTTTCGACCTAGCTAAAATTAGCTTAGCAGAAACGCATTGTAAAGTCACGGAACTATGCTAACAAACTCTGGCCTTATTTCACTGCTAACGGTTAGGAAGGTCGCAGACCAGACCAAGTAACGTTAGCCAATATTTCCATTAATGTTAATTTAGTTGTTCAATTTGGGGTTGTGTTATACTCAGCATTGGGTATACTGTGAATTTAAGTGTATGTGTGGTGGGCGTTTAACATTAACAGACTGCTTTAGATAATCAGTAACGTAAACAAACTGACATTGAATAAGCTAACAGCAGTTAGCTGTGTGTAATACCAAGCATAGCTTTAAAAAGCTTGATGGCAATGTCATTCTCTGGAACATGTTCTCTTCAACATGAGACGTTGTAGGCCTACGTTTTCAGTAGAAAACGGCGTTGGATTGGTTAGTTACAGTATGTCAGTTTGATTTAAGCCATGGTGTTCCCTCTTGCCTTCAGGGCCCCCACACTGGCAGTCTGGGGCGGCGTTGGTGGAGTCGCGCTCATCCATTTCACAGATTGGAAGTTGTTCCTGAACTACGTCCCATATATCAACGGGAAATTTAAGAAGGACGACTAGAGCATCTCCACGGGTGTTGTTTAGGAGGCTGACTGTGTGGGTATCCAACCGAGGTCTTTCGAGGGACTCGTGAAGAAAATGCTAAGTGCTTTCAGTGGGATATTTGGTGCTGACCAAATCTGAGACTTGATTTCACTCAGGGATTTTTCTGTTAACGTGTACATTTGCCCTAATATCTCTACTAATATTTACTATCTAGAGATGTACCACATCAAATTGATCATTAACCCTTAGAACCCGATTGACGCAAAGTGCGTCAAAAAACACACCCTTTCTTCTCTGTTACATTGCTCCGCGACTGTTCATCACAACGAGACCTTTATTTTATGACAGAGAAGAAGTGGGGCTTTCCAAAGAGACCACACACTTGTCAGTACGATCAAGTATGAAAATTTAAAAAAATCATGAAATTAAATAAAATTGCATCATATTTAAAGTCTATACTTCTCTCATGCTCACCTGGCGCACCAATTACTCTCGTTTGAATTACTTCGCGAACCCGTGATCGCATAGATATGGCAAGCGATCAGATGAAAGAGGAGAAACAGGGCTTATAAAACAGACGGCGACTGGAAAATATTAACGCCATGTACACAAACCAACGCTGCACACCCATTACTCGGAGTAATTACCATGGACCAGTGATCGGATATATATGCCACGCATGTTAGATGAAAGAGGAGACACCGAGCTATCATTTGATACCAAATACATCCTTCTGGGTTATAAAACAGACGAAATGACCGCAAAATAATAACTTCATATAGCTGGACAAATTCCTGCATGGCATCCAATTCAAGGCTCACATTGCATCCCAATTTGTTCAACAAAGAAACACCTTTTTTGCCTTTACTTTGTTCATGGCAATGCAGTAAAAAGTTGAGAATCATCATGAGTGCATACACCATAGTCACACATGCTAACAGGCAAACTTGGGTCAAGTCAGGTCAGATCAGTTAAATGGTCACAGATATAGAGCGCAGAATGGTCGTTTTTTCATCGCTAAATAAAAAATGGCATTTATTTCCATAAATCACACACCACAAATTTCTGTAAATTGCTCAGCCCCAGAGTATCCCTCCAACATGGCAATTATATTGCCCGTTTCAGGACAGTCTGCCCTACACACACATGAAATGCATGTAGAGCTATGAGCTTGCTGTGGTGAGATACAGGTCAAAATATAAGAATTTTTATAATATGATTTTTTATTTTAATTCTTTAAAAATCAATGCTAGTACTAATACATGAAATGATGGCAGATCTGGATAGCCTAGACTCTGCTGGGAAAAAAAACAATATATAATACGTGTGTGTGGCACTTACAATGACCAGAATAAATCCTTATGAATAAAGGTAGTGAAAATGCCCTAAAAACAGCTTAGGGTTCTAAGGGTTAACTGACATGCAGTTACCTAATTACACCAGTTATGGTTTGTAGAGATTCAGTTGTGTTCAAAGTCATGTCAGACTTGATCTTAAGTTGACCATTTCACATCTGATTGTCTTGTCATAATGTAGATTATGAGAACATTGCCATATCCAATTTACAGGGTTTTTTTTATTATTTTTTACTTGCTTATGGTATCCCATGGTGTGGCGCTGCGTTTGATTGAATTAATACTAGCCTATTTTATTAATCCTGATGGGTCATGTTGCTCATGAACATATTTGTATTCCTCTGAAATCCCATCTCAACCTTTCACTTAATCAAATCAAAGAGTATTTCATGAAGAGCATATGGCCAGTTGTGCACTTTGATATTGTTTTTGATAGTTGGTCATCTATGAACTCCAGAAGTAGTTGTAGTAGTTTACCTTCATGTAAACAAGTCCTATTCCGCAGCTGGGTGCTGACAGGGTTGTCTGTGTTCTCATATGTTCTCAGGCCGGGCCTCCATTGAGAACATCACCACATCTGACGGGCGCCTAGACTCCTCATCTTCAGCGGAGGAAGTGGATCAGACTATCTGTGATGCCTCATTGTGGCATGCTCCACACAATTGAATAATATAATATTTATAAATCCATTTTGTACTCTTTTTTTTTTTGGTTGCCATACATCTTAAGATGTGGTTGTGATTGTTGATGTGGAAGTGTTCCCGTGGTACAGTCCTATTCTTATTTTCCATTAAAATGTTAATTTTAGACCTTTTTTGTTTGTTCCATGATCAGACAAGACGGTGGCTGTTGCTGCATTGTTCTTTTGCAAAAATGGCTGCTCTCAGGCTAGAGGTATTAGCTGGTACTCAGTTTAAGTGTCCGGGAGCAAGGTACTACAGTCAGCGGTGAGTGAATGAGTGACTGCAGGTCCTGTGTGAATGGGGTTTTGACACTGTTTCAAGTCTTGCATCCTCTTCCATAAGCTCACAGATAACTTTGATTTCCTGTGAATGATTGGTTTGCTTTTGTCTGCATTGACATTTATGGAACTGACCTATGGTTCTTCTAATTAAAGGTAACAAAAAAAAGATGCTGACGTTTTGTTCCTTGCATATAAATTGAACAAAATACAAGTAGCTTACACATCCAGGACAACTTGACAGTCAAACCAACACTTTTTTGTGAGGTCACGATGTAACTTCTTTGTTTTATTAGGATGTTACATGTACATTACTATTCCCATGGGTAGAAGTACAGTGCATGATTTGAAATTGCCAACCTGCATGTGTTTCATTGGAGAGCGGTGGAGCTGCCCTTTGCTACTACTATAATGGTTGAAGCCTCCGAGTCGTATGCGGTTCTGGGAAACCTGTCTTAATAGCGACACTCATTGGACGCTGGAGGGATAGACTGGAGTGGAGTGTCCTAAAAGGTGACACTAGTGCGTGTGTGGTAAACTAAAGTGGGACATCGCATTTCTCCGCACACTTGTAACCTCGGCGCGCCTAAACCCACGAAGAAAACATGGAGCGGAAAAGGTGGGAGTGTTCGGCTCTCCCAAATGGTTGGAAAAGGGAAGAAGTGACCAGAAAGTCGGGGTTGTCCGCGGGGAAAAGCGATGTCTATTATTTTAGGTAGGCTGCTTGATGGCCGCTGAACTAGGGAGAGAGGGGGGCATTATTTTTTTTAGCCTGGTTAGCTAATCCTTTAGCCATTGCTAGCCACTATGTGGTGGGTTAAAATAACTACTGAACAATGTTTTAAAAAGTAGCTAAGTCTGGTAATAATGGGTTACTACTACAATCCCGAACCCCCTTTTAGTAATTGTTCTCACAATGCATTATGTGCAACTAACGTTAACGTTAAACCAACCAGATGGAAGTTAGCGAATTAGCAAGCTAGCCAACGTGCTGTATCTCCGAGATAATAACAAAGATTAGGATACTAGTTAGCTTGTTGGGTAGCTAGTTGTAGACTGGCTGCCGCTGCTAATCAGACTGCACATGTGAAAATAAAATAAATCGTTTTCTCTTTACCACTTGCAATATTGAACCACATTTAAGTTATTTGTTGCGCAGCCTCTCAGCCAGTAAGTTGCGCGTGGCTCCCCAACTTCTTGTGATCACACGTTTCACTTCTTTTGTGTGTTAGCTTTGATGACTAGCTAGCGAACGAACCATAACAGCAAACTTGCTGGTTAGCTTTACTGTCCGGATGTAATGTAACTTTATAACACGCATCACGATTTTGATTATGAACCCAAGCAGCGCAAAAAGTGCATGTTGTTAAGCTCTGCTATAGTATAGAATATTGCTGTAATGTTAAGTTTGAAGTTAAGGGATGTGAAAGTTACTGACGTCTCTCGATTGAAATATACCAGTTGAATGAAACAAGAGCAACGATTAATGGACTAAAGTAATGTGTAACTCTACTTGGTCATCTTGGACTTCAACCACATATGTGACATTTGCATTCGTTATGTGTAAAAACATGACAAAGTTACGGTCCACTCTGGACAGTCGGGCAGCTACAGGCCTACAGCTACATCCACATGTTTTATACAGTTTGGTGATGCACTCTCCTTTTGTGGTCCCCTGATCACTAGTCCCACTGGAAAGAAGTTTCGCAGCAAACCACAGCTGGCTCGTTACCTGGGAAACTCCATGGACCTGAGTTCCTTTGACTTCCGCACGGGGAAGATGATTTTCAGCAAGCTCAACAAGAACCGACAGCGTCTCCGCTACGACCAGAATCAGAACAAGGTATGGTTCACCTGTGTGGGCTTTACAGGGCTAGAAACTACCATAAGAATATAACAACATACAAATATATGACAATGTTGTGCTTTATGAAATTACCAACATTTCTGTGATCTTTGGCATAATGAGCCTCATTTGCAGATCAGATATAATTTAAACATTTTACACAATATATCAATCTGTCTTCTTTTTCTTTCTTTCACTGAAGGGCAAGCCTGACCTGAATACCTCACTACCAGTCAGGCAAACCGCCTCTATCTTCAAACAGCCTGTTACCAAAGTGACCAATCACCCCAGCAACAAAGTGAAGACTGATACCCAAAAAGCTGTTGAGCAGCCAAGACAGGTATCCCTCAAACCTACAGATTATTTTATTTGACAGTTCCACTGTGTTACAGTAGTACATCAGCCAGGATGGATGTTCAGAGACACCTTCAGGGCTCCAGAGTGCTATTCTTTCACACAAAGTTATGTCACAGACCACTTGGAGGTGCAAACAATATCAGATTTTTGTTAACTTCGAAACAGGCACCTTGCTTTGGATAGACAATAGCAATATATCATAGAAGAGATTAACGGCACCTATGATATGTTTAGTGTTCTAATGACGTCAAACAGCTAGTTATAGGTACCGAAATGATAGCTAAGGAACCAGAAGTAAACACACATGGATGGCTATGTGCTTGCATTATACAACTAAACATGACCGAATACTTTTATAACCCTTGAGCCAGCTCCTTACTATGTGATCTCAATGGCGATGCAGCGTTTATTTGCACCTCCAACTACATGGCGTACCTGGTTCAAAAACGCCCCCAAATGCCCATCTGTTTGTGTGAAAGAATTAATGTGACCTAAAATCTGCCTAGTTTTTATTGGTCGCACCAGTGTGCCTAAAATTTGACTGGTCTAACTCTGTGTGCATACATATAAACATTATTTTCCACATGGGCATTCTACAGCAGATATGGCATTGGCTTAATTTCTCCTGCCAATAACCAAGTGGGCAATTATAACACTGTAGACCTATTACAACATAGACCTATTGGTGGATATAACTGCTCTCTCTGCATCCCAGTAAATGTCCCATAAGTATACATGTCTTTACATAAGCCAATGATGGTAGAGTTAGTTTATCCAAATATGATAGTGACTTACCTTCCAAAATATATTCTTACAACATTTTGTATTTAGGTTATCAATGCACACATGGAAAGAAAATGGATGATTTTAGAGAATGGATGACTTTTCCAAAAACATTGACAAATCGTGATCTCAATATTGACAAAAATAAATGTTTTTGCCATAATTGAGCAGCCTTAGTCTGGAGCTATGACCTTGGAATGGCACTAGCTTACTTGAAGTCGGCCGACCAGTCTCCTGTTTGTTGACATGGCTGTCAACAGGCACTAGAAGATGAGCGTTTTAGTTCAAACAAAACGTAAGAAATACATTGTACGCAAGTCTTGGCTCTAAGGACCACTACTGTGTCCCACTCAAATTGTTGTTGCCTACGTGCAGTAGCTGCACAAAATCAGGAGGGATGGACTTTCGGTGAGCACATGTTTTGGAAGCACTTCTCTTCAGGTGCTTGTTAACAGCGATGTCAACGAATAGGAAACTGGTTTGCCGACTTCAAGTAAGCTAGTGCACAGAGCCCATAGAGAAATCACCAAGGTGACAGAGGGTGTGTGTGTGTGTGGGGGGGCATCTGTAATGGGTTGGCTTGGTAGAAAAGAAACAGAAGAAGAGGAGAGAGGGGAGTGATGAAGAACGGGATGTCTGCCTGTCTGTCTGTGGCATGTCTTTGAGCTTGCAGTGGGCATCATGTCGCACCAAGCATCACCTGTTCCTCTCTCTCTCTGCTTGTGTTGCGAAGCTGTTCTGGGAGAAGAAGCTCAGCGGCCTGAATGTGTATGACATCGCAGAGGGACTTATGAAGAGCATGGAGCTGCCCAAAGGCCTGCATGGTGAGTCGGTGCGTGCGTGTGCGTGCGCATGTCTGCACGACAAAGCCAAAGTCACTGTTCTTGCTTGACTGTGCTTGACTGTAGTGGTAGGGCAAGTAATCCAGTGGCCCAGTTTCTAGACCTGTCCACAGATGTTTTATCTCCATTGTTAAAGCAACACCAAAGAACTTTTCCTCTGTCGCATGCACTATTTGTTTATCCAGCACCGGCTTAGCAAATAACAATGTCCACAGACAAGGTAGAATATGTTGCATGATTTTATGAATGTACGACGTATTGCGACATCAGATGCAAGTGTCACCCTGTTACGAGTTGATGAAACACTAAAACGATTTTGGAAACATTATTTTAAGGTACAAAAACTCTTTGGTGTTGCTTTAAAATATGAAAATATATAGTGAGTGATCGAAAACTGTAACTGGTTTGAAAACTTGTGAAAACTTCAGACTTTTGCCTTCCTTATTTGACCAATTGCAAAACCCCGCCCATCGAACGCAGACGAGCCAATGGCAGTCCAGTAGCTCCGCGCAGGCAAGCATACTCCGTCAACTTTGGCTCCATAGAAATGCATTGGGAGCTGTGATTTTTGTCCAGTTTCATGGGATTTTTTTAGTGATGCGAGTTGAAAAGGACGGCCAAACGACGTGTGAGATTAAGGCAATACCGATACACAGAATAACGCCTTTAAATCTTGATTAAGTTTTCTGTAATTATGTTAAATTAGATTAAATTCTTTCCTCCCAGCTCTCCACTATTTTAAGTAAAGGGTTACTCCTTAGCAAACCATAATGAAACAGTGCTCCACCACGTCTGTGGATTAAGCCACACAGTCAACTCAATGTAAGTAAGATAAACAAAGATGTTAATTGTTCTCAGCATTGCCAGCATTGTGTATAATATGATTGTCACTTGGTGGAGAGTTGTAGATAACTAACGTTAGCATAGTTAGCTAACCGCTGCTAACGTGCTTACATCGTCACGTCAGAAATGCATGGGGCTGGGCACAGTAGTGTAACATTTATTTACCATAAATCAATAAAGTTGAAGTGGCTCTGCAATGTAGGCTATGTTTCCGTTTTCTTTTTTTTTTTCCAGTACCATGTTCCTTACATGACATGGCCCAGTGTCCTTGTAACATGCATGCAAGTCTCTCTAGCACAGCTAATGTTAATATCAGTGAATCACACTCACACAATCACAGAATATTTA